>NC_069502.1:478455788-478740788 GCF_027579735.1 Bombina bombina | reverse complement strand
ATTCAAGTGACGTTTCGGGGCATGCATCCCCTTCATCAGACCATCAAGCCCAGTGAGTGCTGTTTACATATATATACATACAGAGAGAAGTGCAAAAAAAGGGGAAACCAGGCGTGCAGAAAAAGGGGAAACCAGACGTGGACTCCTTGCTCAGTGTGCTTAGAGGAATATGGCTACACCTCACTGACGAGGCCCAATGAAGGCCGAAGCGATTGTCTGGGGTTGCTGTGTTCCTTGTTCGGAGAGGAATTGCCTGGTATTTCGGCGCTGGACTGACCATAATTGACGGGATCAGACTAATATACTACAGGAAAGTTCTTCTCTCTGAAAAGCATTACTGGGCTAAAAGAAACTATACCCAGGTGGTAAATCGGCATAGAACAGGCTAACAATAGCATTGAGCCAGTTGTTCGTTCCTGTGAGTGTGCTTCTGTGTGTGTGTGTGTGTGTGTGTGTGTGTATATATATATATATATATATATATATATTCAATAATAAAAAAAAATTCTATTTGAATAACATAGGAATGTAAAATATGTAAAGCAGGATTATGAAGCACTTACTGGTTTTTAGTCAACAAACACACATATTTATTTTGATGTTTATAAATATAGTATTTATATATATGATAATTTTAATGGAAAATTGATATCTATATCTTTATATCTATAGGAATGGATATATAGGTATAGGTATATAGATACTTTATATATATATATATATTTATTTATATATATATATATATATATATATATATATATATATATATATATATTCAATGAAAAATTGCATTGCTCTATATATGAAAAACATTGGAATGTGAAATACTCATAATTCCTGTCAGGTTAGCGTGCAAGTGTTAGTTTTTTCTTCTGCGCTCTCCATTGATTTCTATGGGGAAAATATGTTAACACGCTCACAATATTTTGTTAGCACACGTTTTGTTTTGCTCACTTGCTAACTTTTAACTATCAACTTGTAATACACACACAACCTAACGCATGCAAAAAGCTTACTTCTAGCAAAGTTTACGCTTAAACGAATGTGCTACATAGCGTGTATGTCTTTATTATTTTAGATTTGCAAAGATTGGTAAATATCAGTTTTTCAGAACATTTATTCTTCAGTGTAGTTCTTAAATGCTGGTATATGGTAGGCATATGCTTAAAAACATGATATCTGCCTTTAATTATATTTTTGGGCTTGATAAAAAGAAAAAAAACAAGTAAAAACTGTTTAAATAGATATTGTAGTAAAAAAAATTGTTTTTTTAGTACTGTCTTAGCCAATTAGTCAGGCTTCATGATGCTTGATTAAGGAATTGTATTGCTTTTAAAGCTTTCCAAAAAATTGTTTGTTATTTTATTTTTCATTTAAATAGACATTGATATAACAGTAAATTCATGTTGTCATACCTCCCAACATTTGCCTGATGCCTTCCTGGACTGGGGGGTATAGTCTGAGTTTGTGTTTTGTTGGTGTGAGCCATGACCAGCAGGAAAGTGTCATGGATGTTTAGTGGACTGGGTAGGGCAGAGCATAGTTTGAAATTATATGGTACATTGTTGAAAAAAACTAGGATTGTTCTATGATGCCTAATGGACAGCATAAATAGTAAGGCTTTTATGTCGGAGGTATTTGCAGCAGAAATAGTAAGCTTCTCATGCACTTTACAAGACACTACTTAGACCTCATCTTTAGTATTGTGTGTAGTCCTGAAGGCCATGGCATCTACTTATCAAGCCATTAACCGCAAATACGCTTGAATTCCACAGCGTATTTGTAGCAAGCCTGATTCCCCTTAGTTATCAAACCCTACAGACCGGCAAAAGTAGAATTTTGTGATGTAACATACGATCCGCCGGGCAAAGTCCGACACAGATCGATGCTTACGTCATTACAGATGTTCCGAATGCAAATTCGGTACTATCTGACTACTTTTGTTAGTTAACAAATTCCAAACAGGTACGCTTGCCACTATTCCGGCCCTGGAGGCGGCGGATACCATAGGAATCAATGGGAGTCTGAAAGCAGCGAAAGCTGATGTTCGCTGCTGCCCGATATCCCATTGATTCCTATGGTAATGTCTACACCTAACATCCTAACATGTACCCCGAGTCTAAACACCCCTAATCTGCCGCCACCTACATTATACTTATTAACCCCTAATCTGCAGCCCCGACACCGCCGCCACCTACATTATAGTTATTAATCCCTAATCTGCCGCCCCCTACACTGCCTCCACCTACATTATACTTATTAATCCCTAATCTGCCACCCCTACACCGCCACCACTATATTAAATTTATAAACCCCTAAACCTAAGTCTAACCCTAACTCTAACCCCCCCTAACTTAAATATAATTTAAATAAATCTAAATAAATATTCCTAGCATTAAATAAATTATTCCTATTTAAAACTAAATACTTACCTATAAAATAAACCCTAAGATAGCTACAATATAACTAATAGTTACATTGTAGCTAGCTTAGGGTTTATTTTTATTTTACAGGCAAGTTTGTATTTATTTTACTAGGTAGAATAGTTATTAAATAGTTATTAACTATTTAATAACTTCCTAGTTAAAATAAATACAAAAGTACCTGTAAAATAAAACCTAACCTAAGTTACACTAACACCTAACACTACACTATAATTAAATTAATTCCCTACATTAAATACAATTAAATACAATTAAATAAAATTATCTAAAGTACAAAAAACAAACACTAAATTACAGAAAATAATAAACAAATTACAAGATTTTTAAACTAATTACACCTAATCTAATCCCCTAACAAAATAAAAAAAGCCCCCCAAAATAAAAAAAGCCCTATCCTACACTAAATTACAAATAGCCCTTAAAAGGGCCTTTTGCGGGGCATTGCCCCAAAGTAATCAGCACTTTTACCTGTAAAAAAATTACAAATCCCCCCCAACATAAAAACCCACCACCCACACAACCAACCCTACTCTAAAACCCACCCAATACCCCCTTAAAAAACCTAACACTAACCCCTTGATGATCACCCAACCGGGCCGAAGTCCTCAACGAATCCGGCAGAAGTGGTCCTCCAGACAGGCAGAAGTGTTCCTCCAGATGGGCAGAAGTCTTCATCCAGATGGCATCTTCTATCTTCATCCATCCAGCGCAGAGCGGCTCCATCTTCAAGACATCCGAAGCGGAGCAACCTTTCCGGCCGACGTCTTCTTGCTGAATGAAGGTACCTTTAAGTGATGTCATCCAAGATGGCGTCCCTTAGATTCCGATTGGCTGATAGAATTCTATCAGCCAATCGGAATTAAGGTAGAAAACATCCTATTGGTTGATGCAATCAGCCAATCGGATTTAAGTTCAATCCTATTGGCTGATGCAATCAGCCAATAGGAATGAGCTCGCATTCTATTGGCTGATTGGAACAGCCAATAGAATGTGGGCTCAATCCTATTGGCTGATTGTATGAATGGATGGATGAAGATAGAAGATGCCGTCTGGATGAAGACTTCTGCCCGCCTGGAGGACCATTTCTGCCCGTTTGGAGGACCACTTCTGCCGGATACGTTGAGGACTTCAGCCTTGTTGGGTGAAGACTTCTCCCGGTAAGGTGATCTTCAAGGAGTTAGTGTTAGGTTTTTTTAGATCATTTTATTTAATTGTATTTAATTGTATTTAATGTAGGGAATTAATTTAATTATAGTGTAGTTTTAGGTGTTAGGTTTTATTTTACAGGTACTTTTGTATTTATTTTAACTAGGAAGTTATTAAATAGTTAATAACTATTTAATAACTATTCTACCTAGTTAAAATAAATACAAACTTGCCTGTAAAATAAAAATAAACCCTAAGCTAGCTACAATGTAACTATTAGTTATATTGTAGCTATCTTAGGGTTTATTTTATAGGTAAGTATTTAGTTTTAAATAGGAATAGTTTATTTAATGCTAGGAATATTTATTTAGATTTATTTATAATTATATTTAAGTTAGGGGGTGTTAGAGTTAGGGTTAGACTTAGGTTTAGGGGTTAATAAATTTAATATAGTGGCGGCAGTGTAGAGGGGCAGATTAGGGGTTAATTAATATAATGTAGGTGGTGGCGGTGTAGTAGGCAGCAGATTAGGGGTTAATAAGTATAATGTAGGTGGCGGCGGTGTAGTGGCGGCAGATTAGGGGTTAATAAGTATAATGTAGGTGGTCGGTGGGCTCCAGGAGCGGCGGTTTAGGGGTTAAACACTTTATTTATTTGCGGCGGGGTCCGTGAGCGGCTGTTTAGGGGTTAATACATTTATTAGAGTTGTGGTGGGCTCCGGGAGCGGCGGCATAGGGCGTAAACAGTATAGTATAGTGTGGGTGTTTAGTGACAGTATACCAATAAAGCTGGGAAAAAGCCGAAGAGCAGAGAGATCGATGACTGTTAGTTAACAACAGTCCACTGCTCATCGCCCCGTACTTGGTGCGCAGATTTTTAACAGCTTTTTTGGTACCTTTGGAGAGTGTATTCAGGTCTGCGGCCACAATGTTAGGCGATCTTAGTCGAGCGTATTGGTGCCATTGAATGCAAGTAAGTTGACGGCTTGATAAATAGATGCCCATATCTCCAAAACAATATAAGTAAACTTGAATTATATATATATATATATATATATATATATATATATATATATATATATATATATATATATATATATATATATATATATATATATATATATATATATATATATATAATATTTAAATAGTGACCGCACCACCAGCTATAGTCAAATAGGCTCCGGCACGGGATGGAGTCTGGCCCTAGACTCAGTATTAATATGATCAAAAAAATCCAAGCCAAGGAGTCTTAGGGTTAATATGCAAATAATCTTTAATAAGAGAATACCATCTATGTTACAAAAAGAAAGACAGGAAAAAGGAAAGACACAAAAGATGAATTTCCAGGAAGTGCTTCTGGGTCATTTTTTGTATATATTTTTTGTATATATTCTTTTTCATGTAGAGAATTGGAATTTTACTCTATCCAGTGCAGAGGTGCATATGACACTGAGGGGGAGAGAGTAATCTATCCGACATCAACGATTAACCCTGAGGACAATACATTACAGAGTCTCAAATTACGACCAGAATATACAATCCTATGTAAATTCTTTTAACTTTTGAAAATAATTAAACATTTTTTTTTCTAATTGGATGATAATATATTGTGTCATTTGTATACAGGGCATTTCAGTTCCCTAGGTTAAGTTAGTAGGTTTTCCTTTTTTGAGCTGCTTATTGGGATTATATGCTGGATCACATCAGTGACAGTGTGTAATTACAATATGTTATAGACTAATATAGACCTAGATTTGGAGTTTGGCGTTAGCCGTGAAAACCAGCGTTAGAGGCTCCTAACGCTGGTTTTAGGCTACCGCCGGTATTTGGAGTCACTCAAAATAGGGTCTAACGCTCACTTTTCAGCCGCAACTTTTCCATACCGCAGATCCCCTTACGTAAATTGCGTATCCTATCTTTTCAATGGGATCTTTCTAACTCCGGTATTTCGAGTCGTTTCTGAAGTGAGCGTTAGACATCTAACGACAAAACTCCAGCCGCAGGAAAAAAGTCAGTAGTTAAGAGCTTTCTGGGCTAACGCCGGTTTATAAAGCTCTTAACTACTGTACTCTAAAGTACACTAACACCCATAAACTACCTATGTACCCCTAAACCGAGACCCCCCCACATCGCGGACACTCGAATAAATTTTTTTAACCCCTAATCTGCCGACCGCCACCTACGTTATCCATATGTACCCCTAATCTGCTGCCCCTAACACCGCCGACCCCTGTATTATATTTATTAACCCCTAATCTGCCCCCCTCAACGTCGCCTCCACCTGCCTACACTTATTAACCCCTAATCTGCCGACCGCAAAGCGCCGCCACCTACATTATAGCTATGTACCCCTAATCTGCTGCCCCTAACACCGCCGACCCCTATATTATATTTATTAACCCCTAATCTGCCCCCCACAATGTCGCCTCCACCTGCCTACACTTATTAACCCCTAATCTGCCGACCGCAAAGCGCCGCCACCTATGTTATCCTTATGTACCCCTAATCTGCTGTCCCTAACACCGCCGACCCCTGTATTATATTTATTAACCCCTAATCTGCCCCCCTCAACGTCGCCTCCACCTGCCTACACTTATTAACCCCTAATCTGCCGAGCGGACCTGAGCGCTACTATAATAAAGTTATTAACCCCTAATCCGCCTCACTAACCCTATAATAAATAGTATTAACCCCTAATCTGCCCTCCCTAACATCGCCGACACCTAACTTCAATTATTAACCCCTAATCTGCCGACCCAATCTCGCCGCTATTCTAATAAATGTATTAACCCCTAAAGCTAAGTCTAACCCTAACACTAACACCCGCTTAAATTAAATATAATTTAAATCTAACGAAATTAATTATCTCTTATTAAATAAATTATTCCTATTTAAAGCTAAATACTTACCTGTAAAATAAATCCTAATATAGCTACAATATAAATTATAATTATATTATAGCTATTTTAGGATTAATATTTATTTTACAGGTAACTTTGTATTTATTTTAACCAGGTACAATAGCTATTAAATAGTTAAGAACTATTTAATAGCTAAAATAGTTAAAATAATTACAAATTTACCTGTAAAAGAAATCCTAACCTAAGTTACAATTAAACCTAACACTACACTATCAATAAATTAATTAAATAAACTACCTACAATTACCTACAATTAACCTAACACTACACTATCAATAAATTAATTAAATACAATTCCTACAAATAAATACAATTAAATAAACTTGCTAAAGTACAAAAAATAAAAAAGAACTAAGTTACAAAAAATAAAAAAATATTTACAAACATAAGAAAAATATTACAATAATTTTAAACTAATTACACCTACTCTAAGCCCCCTAATAAAATAACAAAGCCCCCCAAAATAAAATGCCCTACCCTATTCTAAATAACTAAAGTTCAAAGCTCTTTTACCTTACCAGCCCTGAACAGGGCCCTTTGCAGGGCATGCCCCAAGAAGTTCAGCTCTTTTGCCTGTAAAAGAAAAATACAATACCCAAGCCCCCCAACATTACAACCCACCACCCACATACCCCTAAACTAACCCAAACCCCCCTTAAATAAACCTAACACTAAGCCCCTGAAGATCTTCCTACCTTATCTTCACCTCACCGGGTTCAACGATCTGTCCAGAAGAGCTCCTCCGATGTCCTGATCCAAGCCCAAGCGGGGGGCTGAAGAGGTCCATGATCCGGATTAAGTCTTCATCCAAGCGGGAGCTGAAGAGGTCCATGATCTGGATGAAGTCTTCTATCAACGGCATCTTCAATCTTCTTTCTTCCGGATCCATCTTGCAGACCTCCGACGCGGAACATCCTGCTGGCCCGGTGGACTAACGACGAATGACGGTTCCTTTAAGGGACGTCATCCAAGATGGCGTCCCTCGAATTCCGATTGGCTGATAGGATTCTATCAGCCAATCGGAATTAAGGTAGGAATATTCTGATTGGCTGATGGAATCAGCCAATCAGAATCAAGTTCAATCCGATTGGCTGATCCAATCAGCCAATCAGATTGAGCTCGCATTCTATTGGCTGATCGGAACAAGAAAAAAGAAAAAAGCCGGCGTTAGTTTTTCGGGTCGTTACCGACAAAACTCCAAATCTAGCCGATAGATTTCTAGATATTCCAGGTTATTTTAGCCTTTGGCTTAGATTCTATATGTCGAGTTGAGTATATACTATAACGCATATTGTCTATATAATCACTTTTTCTATATGGCCAAGGGTCGTATTTTTTGAGACTCTGAATATAAATCCGTTGTTTATAATTTAGGTGATTCATGCAACCCTGTGCACATTGTGTTCTTTATCTATGTATTTATTTCATGTGTGTGCATACTATGAATTGAAACTTTTTCTCTCTGTTCTGTTGTTTTTTTCCCTGTTTTTGTTTGTTCCTTAGTATACATATGTTGTCTTAGGTGTGCATCTATGAGTAGAATACATGACTCTGTTTTCTTATAAAAGCCGATGTTAGACAAATGTTGCTTGGGTGGCATATTTGTGAGTATTATTCATATCCGTATCCCGTTATACAATTGTAGTATTTGGAGGTGTGTATAACCAATAACCAATAGGCGATCTTTTAATGAGTTTAAATTTCACCTTCAGACTGAGGCTGGATATTCCTTGAAAAAGGGGAGGAGTCCCGAAATGCGCGTCGGAACCAGCAAAGACTCTAACACCTGCACTTACCCTGACTGCAGCAGTCACATCTCATACTGCACTTTACTAACGGTTAGCCTGTGGGAAGGAAGGAGCGAGATGGGATCATCATAACAGTGAGTCCATTTCCACACTGAAGATTACACCGGGGAAAAAGTCTCACGGTATTGGCAAATCTGAAGGACACAAGTAATATCGTAGGATACGACTGGCTTTGCAGCTTTACTGAAATTATAATTACCTGTACAGAGACACTGATGCTTCAATTTACTAGCTGTCCTGGTACAGTTTAGGAGAATTCAGGTATATTATAAAAACATTGCAACTACACCGTGAGTGAATATCAACTAAAGGGTGTGAGGTTGGATTCACTGTATAAATATACCTCGCCATAAGCACGGCAACTGGCAATACATATTGGTGGCTACATCCTTGAGGTCTAAAGCCGTATATTATATGGGTATGATTGTTACTTTGTAAAGTGCTTACTTCACGACAATTAAAGGATATCTTAATGTGCATCAGTTTCACTGGTTAAGCCCATAACGTTCTATACCCACAGGATTTGGGTACAAGGACCAGTATACATAATTATTTCTTTGAACGCTTTATACATTGTATCAAGAATTTTATTTTCCGTGTTTAGGCCTGATACACGAAAAGGACATTTTAGTTTATATTTTATTTGAACTTTATACAAGAAATTTTCTTTCATTTTTTCCAGTTTGGATACAAATATCATAATATATATGGATTTTGATTTTCTGGACAGAAATTGATGTCATATCAGGACATTGAAAGATCGTGAAGTATTGTGCACAATCATTTTTGGCTACATTTAAAGCTATACTATCATCTCCTTTTGTAGTGATAGGTGGAGTGTGTCTTCACTCCCTGGGGACGCCCGGGGGGTATTTTCCTATTTAGATTTATTACTTTTGCTTTTTCTTTTCTTTTTGAGAACATTAATTAAGTTGCTTGTTATCAGGATTGTTTTGGAGTATGGATATGTTTGGTGGATGGGATATGTGTGGATGTGAGTAAGCTCTCATCTTTTGTGTCTTTCCTTTTTCCTTTCTTTGTTTTTGTAACATAGATGGTATTCTCTTATTAAAGATTATTTGCATATTAACCCTAAGACTCCTTGGCTGGATTTTTTTTAATATATATATATATATATATATATATACACACACACACACACACATACATATATACTAGGGTTGCACCGATACTAGTATCACTTGTACTCGTGCAAAAGCACAGATACTTAAACCAATACCTCCAGATCTTACCTATACGCCATCTTGTGGCATTTTTTCAAACTTCATGTTCCAATTTAATTTTAAGCTGGCGTGGAGACTTAACTAAAAATTGTTCACTTCTGTTCTGCCAATAAAAAATACTTTTGTTTGTATTATTGTACTTCTGAGAGCAGTGCTCCAAAAGCTGCTACTATACAGCTGGAAGTCTACCTAGGAGAGATCACTGTACCTCGTTCAGACAAATTCCTGAAGTACTGGGAAGTTACTAAACTGAGATTTAATGGCCCAAAAATATCTTTTTGCCCCATGCAGTAGTGTGGAAAGTGAAAGACTGTTCAGCTTAGCGTCAAACGTCCTTACTGATAAAAGAAACAGACTTATAACTGAACATGCAGAGATGCTTCTGTTCCTTAAAAATAACTTGCCACTAATTTTTGAAAAATTATTCTAAATGCTAGATTGCCTGTAATAATGCTAGTTCTGATCTTTCACAATTAGGCTCAAAACATACTGTACTCTGAGGAACATCCTTAGCTTATATAATTGCAGGAAAAGTGTTCATAGGACATATTAAAGGGACAGTCAACACCAACATTTTTGTTGTTTAAAAAGATTGATAATCCCTTAATTACCCATTCGCCAGTTTTGCATAACCAACACAGTTATAATAATACACATTTTACCTCTGTAATTACCTTGTATCTACGCCTCTGCAAACTGCCCCCTTATTTCAGTTCTTTTTACAGACTTACACTTTAGCCAATCATTGCTCGCTCCTAGGTAACTTCACGTATGTGAGCTCAATGTTATCTATATGACACACATGAACTAATGCCCCTATAGTGGTGAAAAACTGTCAAAATGCATTCAGATTAGAGGCGGCCTTCAAGGTCTAAGATATTAGCATATGAACCTCCTAGATTTAGCTTTCAACTAAGAATACCAAGAGAACAAAGCTAAATTGGTGATAAAAGTAAATTGGAAAGTTGTTTAAAATGACATGCCCTGGTTCCGGTGGAGGAGGAGCTACACAGGTGCTGCACAGGTGTTGCACAGGTGCTGCCTAGCTCGTTTCTCCAGTCCCTTTGATATTGGCGGTAGATTCCCGCGCCAGCCTCAGGCTTGGGGCTATCTCCCTGATAGCTAACATAGAACTGCTCCAGAACCTTACAGTGGCATGTCAGTCCACTGTTTTGAGCCCAAGTACTAGCTGCCTGGCTTTTCTAATTGTAATTCTGAGGGCACCGGATACTAAGACTGGAAGCTGTCCTAAATGGTGTCTCTGCTTCAGCTAACTATCCTAACCTCACTCGGAGCTCTGCTACCCCAGAGGAAAAGAACTCTCCCCCCTCCTTGCGTCTGACACTTCCGACAGATGATCTTTAACATCGGGCTGCAGCGCTCTAAAGCTTACCTGCTGCTCTGCTGCTGGGCTACCTGCAGGTCTCGCTGACTGGGGCCCGCCCCCTCCCTCCCCCACCGGTGCTGCGCGGGAGGGAGTCGGGCTTGGGGAAGCTGGTGGAGTCAGTGTGCGGTTGTTTCTGTGCTGCCTCGGTCACCGGTGCGGCACCGCCCTCTCCCCCCCCACCGGTGCTGTGTGGGGGGAGCCAGTTGTGGTCCTTGGCTGGAGCAGAAGATTGGAAGTACAGGCTGCAGCTTTATTGGTTGAATCAGCCCCACACAACTGGTGCCAGACGGTCAGACTCCGCGGGTGATAAGCGGCTGAATAACGCAGGAGGGGGTGAGTCTTATTGGAGGTTACTTTATTGTTTGCTACATCGCAGTGTTAGTCTATAAACCTCAGAAGAGGATACGGCCATCATTGGGGAGCAGTGGAAATATTACCCAGGACTGGGGACTGTTAACCTTGAGAGGCTTCGCAAGGAATCACTCTAAAATTAGATGGGCATACTTCTCTTTGTCCGCGGTTGGGGAAATAATGGGGACACTGGACTAATACACTTGTCTTGCTACTATTCTTAACTGAAACAAGACAGATTAAGCACTATATTACTATAGAAAAGGAGTTAACAGTTACACGATTTATGGACACTATAAACCTTGTCTAATAGAGTGGTCAACTGTGCAATCAAACTCTACTGTATTTTTTATTTGTCTCCTATGTTTTTTCTAGCCAAAGAATCATTTAACATCAGTATAAACGTTTATATAACATTTTGTCGTACCACTAGCCCTGGTTCTCATTATATGTAACTGGGCCCTGTAAAAAAATTACCTACAGTATTAGCCATTGGGCTTACCTTAACCTTTAACCTAGATTGGGGCCTAGGCCACTAGGTCCATAACACAGTACTAAATGGCTGAATTTAATCACTGTAATTAGAGCAAAATGATCTTAAAGTATTAGTGGTCTGTTTTTTATTGACAGTGGTTCTCAGGTAAATTCCTGTCTCTATTGTAAACCTCCAAGAAACCTGAATCTTTTCCTTAATTTTCTTAGTCACTTTACAACTGTTTGACAAAAATTCGAAAACTTATAGGAAGGGTGAAGGGGAGAGGGGAGGAAAGAAAAAGTTCATCATCTGTATAAAGAGTAAACCTCATAAACTGAGCTAGGCTAGGTTTGTTTGTCAAACTGTAGACAGAATTTTAGAAATACAGATATCGTGTTATATGTTCACTTGATTGACCCACTTGGTTCTCTGTTCAATATATAGTTTAAGGGTCATTAGACAGTAATTGAAAACCAAGCTATTTTTTTTTTTCTCTTTTTTTTGTTTTTATACTTGTTCCATAGCTGAATTCAGCAGAGTAATATACAGATTAAACTTCTCTAGGTCTCAGCCCAGTTTTTAACAACCCTACACAGAGCAAGGGTGGTTTTGAACCCTTCTGTTGTTTTTTTTTTCCTTTTTTCTTTGCTCTCTTCTTGTCGCAGTTGCCGTCCCATCGGGGTGAACGAGCCCTATCACTTGGCTTAGGCCCTTAAATTCTTTTTCCTCACCCTTCTGTGTTTTCAACACTTAGTATATAATAAGATCACTCCCTGCCCTGGCACTATCCCTTCACTTTCTCTCACTCCCTAGCCCACTTTTTTTTCTATTCATTATTAAACTCCCTTTAACTAAGACATTGGGTTTCTTTCCTTTTCCTCTCACCTTTGCACATGGACAAATTTTTTCACACTCATGTTAGGACTCCCTCGCCAACGATGCCGGCAAGGCAAAAAGATAGAAGAGAAAAGGCTTCAGCAGACCCCCTTACCGAGACCCAAGCAACGTCTGTTATTATACCCTCCGTAACAGATACTGTAAATATGCAAGTTTTGGTCACGAAAATCTCACAGGCCTTGGCACCCAACTTCGATGCACTTAAAATTGAGATCAAACAGGATCTCACATTACTCTCTCAAGAGGTTAGACAATTTGCTAACAGAATTAACGAACTTGAACAAAGGGTGTCAGACCTGGAAGATCTTACCACATTGCAGACCGCCAATATTGAAACAGTTAACTTATCTGTAGCCACAATGCAGGCCAAACTAGAAGACCTCGAGAATCATTCTCGTAGGAATAATATTCGTATAATAGGAGTCCCTGAGGATGGGACCTATGAGAACCTAAATACTTTTGTTTCAGAGACATTACCTCAGCTTCTTAAAATGCCCTCCAATCACTCTCAAATTATAGTGGAAAGAGCACATAGGATAGGTAAGCCCTGGCCAGATAATAAAGGAACTAATAGACCTAGACCCATGATTGCAAAGCTCTTAAATTTCCAAGATAAAATCACATTATTGCAATTCTTTCGCAAGAATCAGCCTATTTTGCTGGGGGAATTTAAAATCCTCTTATTTCAGGACTTCTCAGTGGAGACTTCATCCAAGAGAAGGGCACTTGCCCCAATTTGTTCCAAATTAATCCAGCTAGGACACCAAGCCACCATCATTTACCCTGCAAAATTGAAAATTATAGATGGTGAAAGAACCCGGGTCTTTAATTCTATGCCAGAGGTAGAACTTTTCCTAAAAAACTCCAATATTCCAATTAAATAATTCTCAAGCTAAAACCAGGTTGCTAGTATTCTTAATTTTCTTCTTTATGTTGTCTAAATCTTCCTTCCTTTATGTTTATGGATATGAGTTATTTTTCCCTTCTCCCCCCCCCTTTTTTTTTTCTCTCTCTGCCCTTCCCTCCCCCTCCCCTTCGCTCCCTTCTCCCGTTTTTTTTTTATGGACAGCGGACCCCCCTTCTTCTAGATGGCAAATCTCAAAATAGTTTCTTGGAACGTGGGGGGGATTTCCACCCCTATTAAAAGAAAATCCATTCTTACACACCTAAGGAAACTTGGCACCAACATAGCATTTATACAAGAAACTCACCTGACAGCAGAAGAGTCTTTAAAACTTAGATCTACATGGGTGAAAGAAATTTTTTTCTCTCCGGGTCTGGGTAGGAAAAGAGGGGTAGCCATTTTGTTAGGAAAAAAACCCAATTTAGAGGTCATCTATAGTGAAGTAGACCCTGAAGGCAGGTTTGTGTTGGTAAAAATAAAAACATTTAAAGAGATTTTCACCCTGTGTAACATATACGCTCCCAACAGGTTGGACCCAGTCTTTTGGACTAGGATAGAGGCTAAGATTCTTTTGATATAGGAGGGTCATCTGGTTCTTGGGGGCGACTTTAATATGTCTCCTCATTGCCCATTGGATAGACTTAGACAGTCAACAAAAATGGTCAAACAAAAAAGAGATAATTTAGTAGAAAAATGAATGAAGTCAATTATGCAGAATCTTGCAATTAAGGACGTGTGGAGACTTCAGAATCCGGACATCAGGGATTTCACTTGTCTATCTAGGGCCCATAAAACCCTGTCCAGGATTGATCTATTTCTTATCAATAACAATATTTCCAGGTCGGTTGTAAAATCAGCTATTCTTCCCATCTTTCTATCAGATCAGGGCCCGATTTATGTTGAGTTTCAATTGAATCATCTTAAAAATAGAGCATCACGCTTCATTTTTCCGTAATTTCTTGCCTCTGACTTGAAATTTAAAAACTGGCTGAAACTTAAGTTTGCCGACTATGTCCAACATAACCATTCACATATAGATTCTCCTCTGGTTTTCTGGGAGGCTGCAAAGGCAGTTCTCCAAGGTGAAATAATAGCCTATACCGCCCTGAGACTTAGGAAAATAAGGTTAAGAGAAAAGGAAATTACCAACTCAGTAATTAACTCTTATAACTCTTTTCTTTTGGAAAAATCGCCTAGCAATTGGGTGAAATATATCAGAGCCAAGAATACCAGAGATACTTTTGCGATTTATCAGGAAACCCAAAGAGATTTAAAACTTCAAGCCAGACTTTACAGATTTGGAAATAAATCTGGTAAACTTCTGGCTAACTTGGCTAAAAAGGAGAAAAAGTCATCCTTTATAGAGAACGTCCAACAGGACGGTACCTCCCTTAAGAAACCTGAGGAGATTGCGGAAGCATTTGTAAGATATTATCAGAACCTCTATTCCTATAGGACCTCGGACCTCGATCAAGCGAGGCAATTCTAGAGCAAAATGTCTTACCCTAAAATGTCATCTGACATGATTGGTACGCTTAATGCCCCAATAAGGGAAACATAAATTACGGACTTTCCGTCGAATAAAACACCTGGTCCAGATTCTTTACTGAATGAATTTTATAAAATCATGTCGAATGAGATTGCCCCTTATCTTACCAATCTTTACAATAGTATGTATACTAAGGGAGACCCAGTAGCCACCTCTTTTTCTGCCTCTAATACTATTCTAATTCTGAAGGGTGGGACAGATCCCTCCCTTAAGGAATCTTACAGACCTATAGCCCTATTAAATGTAGATTACAAAATTTTAAGCTCCATAATTGCTAGGCGCTTACAGTTATCATTGGCTCTTATAATCCACCTAGACCAGGCAGGGTTTCTATACAAAAGAAATTCTTCTGCAAAAATCAGAGAGGCACTGATCACAACTGAATATTTCAGGACTGCTGGGACGCTGGGGAGCCGGAGAGAGGAGGATGCCCCTGATCTTGCCATTATCTCAATAGACGCAGAAAAAGCATTCAATTCAATCCACTTTGACCATCTCTTTACTGCATTAACTAATTTTGGCTTCAAGGGAGAGTTCCTGAGATTCATTATTAATTTATATAAAGAACCATATACAAGATTGATTGTTAATAACATTGTTTCTGCACAGATAACCCTTGGAAGGGGAACTCGACAGGGGTGTCCTCTTTCCCCCCTGCTCTTTGACGTCTCAATTGAACCCCTGGCAATCATGGTCAGACACCAGTTAGCGGGAATTAAAATAGGTAATCAGACCATAAAAATAGCTTTATATGCAGACAATGTATTACTATATCTTTCTGACATTCAAACCAGCATACCAAAATTTCTGGACATTGCTGCTCGGTTTGGATCGTTTTCAGGTTATAAGATTAATGAAGCAAAATCAGAGCTGCTATGGCTCAGAAAGAATAATAACTCTCCCTCTAACATCCCATTCAGCATGGTGAAAGATTCTCTCAAATATTTAGGAATTTTTATTCCTTATACACCAGGCGACTATATGACCGTAACATTACTCCAATTTTAACAAGTGTAAGGGGGAAAATGAAAACCTGGCAGTCCCTCCCATTATCAATTTCTGGACGGATAGCTTTGTTTAAAATGGTTTTATTGCCAAAGCTTCTATACATACTCCAGAACACCCCATTAATACTTATGGAAAAGGATGTTGGAATACTTAACAGTGCAATTAGCAAATTCATATGGCAAGGGAAAAGACCAAGGATATCTTTAAACAAACTATCCCTCCCGAAAGAGAAAGGCGCCCTTGCACTTCCTAATATCCGCTTTTATAATTATGCTTTCCTAGTGCGAGTAGTGGCGGATTGGATTTTCCACAGCGACTACGTAACAAACAATTCACTAGAGGAAACCATATGTTTTCCGTATCTCCCTTTAGCATTAATTCATTGCCCACCAAAAGAACTACCAAGAGAAATCAAATTACTCAAAACATTTTCTAATCCGCTGAAGGCTTGGTGGAAGGTGGGAGAACTCTTGTCTCTAAACTGTAAAGCTTCACAGCACTTAACACTACTGGGCAACCCGAAATTCCCTGCTGGCCTGAGCTCTACTCTATTTAAGACCTGGCATAATCAAGGCCTTAACAGGGTGTCATATTTTATTGATACAGAGAGAAACTGTGTTAAATCTTTTGAGGAATTAAAAAGAGAATACAAAATTAATAATAAGGATTTCTATGCATATTTGCAAACTAGACATTTCCTTACAGAGCTTATGAAGGAAACAGACTGGCCCTGGTCTTTGGGTACATTGGAAAATTGGTTAACGCTGTTCAAAAACGGACACAAATCTATTTCTCTGTGTTACCAACTGATCAATGCCAGTAAAGGCGAATTGGAGCTAGAGAAAATTACCTCCTTTTGGAACCAGATGATACCTCACTCAAATATTGATATTGAATCTGTCCAATTATCAATCCAGAGAGTGGCTCAGGTCACCTTATCAGCAACCTGGCGGGAGATGCATGTTAG
This sequence comes from Bombina bombina, assembly GCF_027579735.1. Lineage (NCBI taxonomy): Eukaryota > Metazoa > Chordata > Amphibia > Anura > Bombinatoridae > Bombina > Bombina bombina. The sequence continues at coordinate 478,723,685 of NC_069502.1, read as the reverse complement.
ACTTTTACATAACTCATATTTCACCCCCAAAAAGGGTTGTAAAATTTATAATCTTGACTTCAAAAAGTGCCCAAAGTGCTTGCTTCCAGCAGTTGAATTAATGCATATGATTTGGGAATGCCCTAAAATAAGGCATCTCTGGTGGAAGTTGGAATTTTGGCTCAGCAAAACATTAAAAATTCCGTTTGAGAGCCTATCACAGTTACAAATTATATTTGGTTTAATACAACATACAGATGAAAAAGTAATTATCCTGTCCATACTTGCAACCAGATATCTTATCTTTAAAAAATGGAAGCTGAGAGTAACACCATCCATCTCGGAGATCAAAAATTGTCTAAAAAAACAATGTTTATTAGAACAAAGAGATACTAATTTAGACAACGAATCAGACATTAGACAATTTTTTGGCAAATGGTCAGTATTTATTAGGTCATTGCCCGACACGGAGATATCTGACCTAATTTTCCCATTTAGAAATTCCGAACTGGTACTCTTAGGTGCCTGGTAATAAATAGGTAAGTGAGAATGGATTCAGCACGCTTCCCTGAGTATATTTTCATGAGTTTCCGCTGGGCATGAATTTTGGGAGGACGGGGGGAGCGGACGGGAGGGGGGGGTTTCCCCTTCCCCCTCCCTTTTCTCTTCCCCCCTTTTTTTTTTTCCCTTCCCTATCTTTTTTCTTCTTCTCTTTTCTTTTTCTTTTTCTTCTCTTCCCTCCAACTGGGCTGGGGGTTCTTATAAAGTAAAAACTCAGCTGAATGTAATCTCATACTAAGATTGTTTTCCCTAAATTTACTGTGCATGGCTTTCCTAAATTGGAAGTAAATAATCTGGATAAGGGAACTTAGAAATGTTAAAGAAATAAGCAGGTCCATATTTGATAATTATTGTACTTGGCATAGCTAGGACTTACTCGATGTCAATTTGATCATTGTATAACTATTTGTTAATTAAATTGTGATTAATTTAGGTAAAATTATCAAGTTAGTCAAGTCTTGACTTAATTCTTTGTTGATGTTAAAACTGGGCCTTGTATGGTCTAAATAAAATGTTGGAAATTATTTTGCTGAATAATAAAAATTAATTAATTTAAAAAAAAAAATGACATGCCCTATTTGAATCATGAATGTTTATTTTGGACTTGACTGCTTACCAGTTAATATAATCTACCCCATAGTGTTGTTCCCCATGATTAAAAAGTGCACTGTTATATTTTTAACTGTATTGCACTTTTGGTTGGTTGTGATTTTACATTTGTTATGTATTGTTGTTATTAGTAATATATTTTATTGTAATATTTTTTATTTATAACCATGTTCTGTGAAATTTCTTCGAGTTTTTACAACTTTTTGACAACAAGCAAATAAAACTGTTTTATTATTTCATAATGTCTTTTGAGTTACAATTTATCATAATTATAAAGAAGCTATCTTAAATCAGTCTGTATTGTGCTTGAGAAACTGTCACATGACATTAAAAAAAACGTATCGGTAATTGGTATCGGCGAGTATTTAAAAAAGTATCGGTACTTGTACTCGGTCTTAAAAAAATGGTATCGGTGCAACCCTAATATATACACATATATACATACACACAAACACACATTGGTACCCTTTCCAGTCAGACACCTTACCATGTAACATCCCTTTTTAAACCTTTTTTAATATTAAAATGATATGTTTGTTAAAACGTGTATCCCACAAAAGTGAGTACACCCTCACATTTTTGTAAATATTTTATTATATATTTTCATGTGACAACACTGAAGAAATGACATTTTGCTACAATGTAAAGTAGTTAATGTACAGCCTGTATAACACTGTAAATTTGCTGTCCCTCAAAATAACTTAACACACATCCATTAATGTCTAAACCATTGGCAATAAAAGTGAGTACAGCCCTAAATGGAAATGCCCAAATTGGGTCCAATTAGCCATTTCTTTCATGTAATTAGCAAGAGTCCATGAGCTAGTGACGTATGGGATATACATTCCTACCAGGAGGGGCAAAGTTTCCCAAACCTTAAAATGCCTATAAATACACCCCTCACCACACCCACAATTCAGTTTTACAAACTTTGCCTCCGATGGAGGTGGTGAAGTAAGTTTGTGCTAGATTCTACGTTGATATGCGCTCCGCAGCAAGTTGGAGCCCGGTTTTCCTCTCAGCGTGCAGTGAATGTCAGAGGGATGTGAGGAGAGTATTGCCTATTTGAATGCAGTGATCTCCTTCTAAGGGGTCTATTTCATAGGTTCTCTGTTATCAGTCGTAGAGATTCATCTCTTACCTCCCTTTTCAGATCGACGATATACTCTTATATATACCATTACCTCTGCTGATTCTCGTTTCAGTACTGGTTTGGCTATCTGCTATATGTAGATGAGTGTCCTGGGGTAAGTAAGTCTTATTTTCTGTGACACTCCTAGCTATGGTTGGGCACTTTGTTTATAAAGTTCTAAATATATGTATTCAAACATTTATTTGCCTTGACTCAGAATGTTCAACTTTCCTTATTTTTCAGACAGTCAGTTTCATATTTGGGATAATGCATTTTAATTTAACATTTTTTTTACCTTAAAATTTGACTTTTTCCCTGTGGGCTGTTAGGCTCGCGGGGGCTGAAAATGCTTCATTTTATTGCGTCATTCTTGGCGCGGACTTTTTTGGCGCAAAAATTCTATTTCCGTTTCCGGCGTCATACGTGTCGCCGGAAGTTGCGTCATTCTTTGACGTTATTTTGCGCCAAAAATGTCGGCGTTCCGGATGTGGCGTCATTTTTGGCGCCAAAAAGCATTTAGGCGCCAAATAATGTGGGCGTCTTATTTGGCGCGAAAAAATATGGGCGTCACTTTTGTCTCCACATTATTTAAGTCTCATTTTTTATTGCTTCTGGTTGCTAGAAGCTTGTTCTTTGGCATTTTTTCCCATTCCTGAAACTGTCATTTAAGGAATTTGATCAATTTTGCTTTATATGTTGTTTTTTTCTTTTACATATTGCAAGATGTTCCACGTTGCAACTGAGTCAGAAGTTACTTCAGGAAAGTCACTGCACAGTGCTGGAGCTACCAAGCTAAGTGTATCTGCTATAAACTTTTGGTATCTGTTTCTCCAGCTGTTATTTGTATTGCATGTCATGTCAAACTTATTAATGCAGATAAAATTTCCTTTAGTACTGTTACATTACCTGTTGCTGTTCCGTCAACATCTAATTTTCAGAGTGTTCCTGATAACATAAGAGATTTTATTTTTTAAATCCATTAAGAAGGCTATGTCTGTTATTTCTCCTTCTAGTATACATAAAAGTCTTTTAAAACTTCTCTTTTTTCAGATGAATTTTTAAATGAACATCATCATTCTGATACTGATAATGGTTCTTCTGGTTCAGAGGTTTCTGTCTCAGAGGTTAATGCTGATAAATCTTTGTATTTGTTCTAGATGGAATTTATTCGTTCTTTACTTAAAGAAGTGTTATTTGCATTAGAAATAGAGGATTCTGGTCCTCTTGATTCTAAATGTAAACGTTTAAATAAGGTTTTTAAATCTCCTGTAGTTATTCCAGAAGTGTTTTATCTCCCTGATGCTATTTCTGAAGTAATTTCCAGGGAATGGAATAATTTGGGTAATTTATTTACTCCTTCTAGACGTTTAAGCAAATTATATCCTGTGCCATCTGACAGATTAGAGTTTTTTGAGACAAAAATCCCTAAGGTTATGGGGCTATCTCTACTCCTGCTAATGTACTACTATTCCTACGGCAGATAGTACTTCATTTAAGGATCCTTTAGATAGGAAAATTGAATCCTTTCTAAGAAAAGCTTACTTATGTTCAGGTAATCTTCTTAGACCTGCTATATTTTTAGCGGATGTTGCTGCAGCTTCAACTTTTTGATTAGAAGCTTTAGAGCAACAAGTAACAGATCATAATTTTATAGCATTATTTGCTAATAATTTTATTGGTGATACCATCTTTTGATATCATTAGAGTTGATGTCAGGTATATGTCTCTAGCTATTTTAGCTAGAGAAGCTTTATGGATTAAACTTGGAATGTCTTCTAAGTCATCTTTGCTTTCCCTTTCTTTCCAGGGTAAATAATCATTTTAGTTCCTTTCCTTACAAGGAACAAAAGCCTGATCCTTCATCCTCAGGAGCGGTATCAGTTTGGAAACTATTTCCAGTTTGGAATATATCCAAGCCTTATAGAAACCTATAGCCAGCTCCTAAGTACCTATGAAGGTGCGGCCCTTATTCCAGCTCAGCTGGTATGGGGCAGATTACGTTTTCTTCAAAGAAATTTGGATCAATTCCGTTCTTAATCTCTGGTTTCAGAAACATTGTTTCAGAAAGGTACAGAATTGGCTTCAAGTTAAGGCCTCCTGCTAAGAGATTCTTTTCTTTCCCGTGTCCCAGTTAACACAGCAAAGGCTCAGCATTTCTGTAATGTGTTTCAGATCTAGAGTTGGCTGGAGTATTTATGCCAGTTCCAGTTCTGGAACAGGGGCTGGGGTTTTATTTTATCTCTTCATTTGTACCAAAGAAGGTCAATTCCTTCAGACCAGTTCCGGATCTGTCATTATTGAATCGTTATGTTAGGATACCAACATTCAAGATGGTTACTGTAGGACTATCCTGCCTTTTGTTTAGCAAGGGCATTATATGTCTACAATAGATTTACAGGATGTGTATCTGCATATTCCGATTCATCCAGATCACTTTTAGTGTCTGAGATTCTCTTTTTAGACAAGCATTACCAGTTTTGTGGCTCTACCGTTTGGCCTAGCCTCAGTTCCAAGAATTTTTTTCAAAGGTTCTCGGTGCCCCTTTTTTCTGTAATCAGAGAATAGGGTTTTGGTATTTCCTTATTTGGACGATATCTTGGTACTTGCTCAGTCTTCTCATTTTCGAAGAATCTCATACGAATCGACTTGTGTTGTTTCTTCAATTTCATGGTTGGAGGATCAATTTACCATTCAGTTCATTGATTCCTCAGACAAGGGTAACCTTTTTAGGCTTCTAGATAAATTCAGTGTCTATGACTCTGTCCTTGTCAGACAAGAGAAGTTTAACATTGATATCAGCTTGTCAAAACCTTCAGTCACAATCATTCCCTTTGGTAGCCTTATGCATGGAAATGTTGGGTCTTAGGACTGCCGCATCAGATGCGATCTCCTTTGCTCGTTTTCACATGCGACCTCTTCAGCTCTGTATGCTGACCCAATGGTGCAGGGATTACTCAAAGATATCTCAATTAATATCTTTAAATCGATTTTACAACACTCTCTGACATGGTGGACAGATCACCATCGTTTAGTTCAGGGGGCTTCTTTGTTCTTCCGACCTGGACTATAATCTCAACAGATGCAAGTCTTACAGGTTGGGGAGCTGTGTGGGGGTATCTGACGGCACAAGGGGTTTGGGAATCTCAGGAGGTGAGATTTCCGATCAATATTTTGGAACTCCGTGCAATTTTCAGAGCTCTTCAGTCTTGGCCTCTTCTCAAGAGAGAGTTGTTCATTTGTTTTCAGATAGACAATGTCACAACTGTGGCATACATCAATCATCAAGGAGGGACTCACAGTCCTCTGGCTATGAAAGAAGTATCTCGAATTTTGGTTTGGGCGGAATCCAGCTCCTATCTAATCTCTGCGGTTCATATCCCAGGTATGGACAATTGGAAAGCGGATTATCTCAGTCGCCAAACGTTGCATCCGGGCGAATGGTCTCTTCACCCAGAGGTATTTCTTCAGATTGTTCAAATGTGGGAACTTCCAGAAATAGATCTGATGGCTTCTCATCTAAACAAGAAACTTCCCAGGTATCTGTCCAGATCCCGGGATCCTCAGGCGGAGGCAGTGGTTGCATTATCACTTCCTTGGAAGTATCATCCTGCCTATATCTTTCCGCTTCTAGTTCTTCTTCCAAGAGTAATCTCCAAGATTCTGAAGGAATGCTCGTTTGTTCTGCTGGTAGCTCCGGCATGGCCTCACAGGTTTTGGTATGCGGATCTTGTCCAGATGGCCTCTTGCCAACCGTGGACTCTTCCGTTAAGACCAGACCTTTTGTCTCAAGGTCCTTTTTTCCATCAGGATCTGAAATCCTTAAATTTAAAGGTATGGAGATTGAACGCTTGATTCTTGGTCAAAGAGGTTTCTCTGACTCTGTCCATGAGGCCCGCCCTTTTTTTGTGGTGGTTTTGATTTTTTTGTATAAAGCACAATTATTCCAATTCCTTATTTTATATGCTTTCGCACTTTTTTCTTATCACCCCACTTCTTGGCTATTCGTTAAACTGAATTGTGGGTGTGGTGAGGGGTGTATTTATAGGCATTTTAAGGTTTGGGAAACTTTGCCCCTCCTGGTAGGAATGTATATCCCATACGTCACTAGCTCATGGACTCTTGCTAATATGAAAGAAATGAATTTATCAGGTAAGTTCTTACATAAATTATGTTTTTTCCTCCCCAATGTCATGTGACTCGTTAGTGTTACAAGGTCTCAGGTGTGAATGGGGAGCAGGTGTGTTAAATTTGGTGTTATCGCTCTCACACTCTCTCATACTGATCACTGGAAGTTCAACATGGCACCTCATGGCAAAGAACTCTCTGAGGATCTGAAAAAAAGAATTGTTGCTCTTAAAAAAATGGTATTGGTGCAACCCTAATATATACACATATATACATACACACAAACACCCATTGGTGCCCTTTCTAGTCAGAAACCTTACCATGTAACATCCCTTTTTAAACCTTTTTTAATATTAAAATGATATGTTTGTTAAAAAGTGTGTGTTTGTGTGTGTATATATATATATATATATATATATATATATATATATATATATATATATATATATATATATATATATATATATATATATAAAATACTTTGTTTTAATATGTTTTACATGTGTTTTGTGTTTTTTTAACCCTTACATAAAGTCTCAAGTCACACTAATTATTCTAGCACAATTTGGGATTTTGCAACCCTTAACTTTCAACTAATATCAGCGCTATTTAGCTTGGTTGCGATATCTATTGAAAGTAATGGGTGCGCTAGAGCTATATATCAGCTGCTCTGTCTTCTCTGGTAAATTTGATTTACAATGGACTTGTGATATCAAGTTGCGGGCTAATGTTAGTGTAGTCCAGCAATACTGCTTATAATGTTCCTCACTTGCATTAGAGCTTCACTTGTAATCTGGCCCTATGTATGGATCATACTTAAAGATTTAGGGCTAGATTACGAGTGGAGTGCAATACTGCTCTTGCGCGAGCATGATTTTTGCCCTCAACTCAGTAATACCAGTGCCAGTAAATGCCCAGAAGTCAAGCACTCACGAGTGCATTATTCCATAGGGGGATTTTCGTTTTAATGCTGACAAACATGGCAAACCACCTAGAGCAGCACATGGGGCAAATCACTCAGTGTTGAGAAGAAATAAATAAATATGTATGTATATGAATATATACATATATATTTGTGTTTTGTAATTTTTGGTTCGCACCACTTCATCTATTTGTTACACTAAATCATTTGAGTGGTCTGACTTTTAAGTTAATATCAGAACCACCCTGTGCATGGAGGTAAAGGGGATATTTAAATGCAATACTTAATCAAGAAATGTGTGAGAAACTTATTCTCATACCTAGGCCTAGATTTAGAGTTTGGCGTTAGCCGTCAAAACCAGCGTTAGAGGCTCCTAACGCTAGTTTTGGGCTACCTCCGGTATTTGGAGTCAGTCAGGAAAGGGTCTAACGCTCACTTTGCAGCCGCAACTTTTCCATACCGCAGATCCCCCTACGCCAATTGCGTATCCTATCTTTTCAATGGGATCTTTCTAACGCCGGTATTTAGAGTCGTGGCTGAAGTGAGCGTTAGAAATCTAACGACAAAACTCCAGCCGCAGAAAAAAGTCAGTAGTTAAGAGCTTTATGGGCTAACGCCGGTTTATAAAGCTCTTAACTACTGTGCTCTAAAGTACACTAACACCCATAAACTACCTATGCACCCCTAAACCGAGGCCCCCCCACATCGCCGCCACTATTACATTTTTTTAACCCCTAATCTGCCGACCGCAAACCACCGCCACCTACGTTATCCCTATGTACCAATACTCTGCTGCCCCTAACATCGCCGACACCTACATAATATTTATTAACCCCTAATCTGCCGCCCCCACTATCGCTGACACCTGCATATTTTTTTTAACCCCTAATCTGCCGCTCCGTACACCGCCGCAACCTACATAACACCTATGTACCCCTAATCTGCTGCCCCTAACACAGCCGACCCCTACAGGGAGTGCAGAATTATTAGGCAAGTTGTATTTTTGAGGATTAATTTTATTATTGAACAACAACCATGTTCTCAATGAACCCAAAAAACTCATTAATATCAAAGCTGAATAGTTTTGGAAGTAGTTTTTAGTTTGTTTTTAGTTATAGCTATTTTAGGGGGATATCTGTGTGTGCAGGTGACTATTACTGTGCATAATTATTAGGCAACTTAACAAAAAACAAATATATACCCATTTCAATTATTTATTTTTACCAGTGAAACCAATATAACATCTCAACATTCACAAATATACATTTCTGACATTCAAAAACAAAACAAAAACAAATCAGTGACCAATATAGCCACCTTTCTTTGCAAGGACACTCAAAAGCCTGCCATCCATGGATTCTGTCAGTGTTTTGATCTGTTCACCATCAACATTGCGTGCAGCAGCAACCACAGCCTCCCAGACACTGTTCAGAGAGGTGTACTGTTTTCCCTCCTTGTAAATCTCACATTTGATGATGGACCACAGGTTCTCAATGGGGTTCAGATCAGGTGAACAAGGAGGCCATGTCATTAGATTTTCTTCTTTTATACCCTTTCTTGACAGCCACGCTGTGGAGTACTGTGATGGAGCTGAGCTTGACTCCATCCTCAACCCGAAAAAGCCCCACAAGCTTATCTTTGATGATACCAGCCCAAACCAGTACTCCACCTCCACCTTGCTGGCGTCTGAGTCGGACTGGAGCTCTCTGCCCTTTACCAATCCAGCCACGGGCCCATCCATCTGGCCCATCAAGACTCACTCTCATTTCATCAGTCCATAAAACCTTAGAAAAATCAGTCTTGAGATATTTCTTGGCCCAGTCTTGACGTTTCAGCTTGTGTGTCTTGTTCAGTGGTGGTCGTCTTTCAGCCTTTCTTACCTTGGCCATGTCTCTGAGTATTGCACACCTTGTGCTTTTGGGCACTCCAGTGATGTTGCAGCTCTGAAATATGGCCAAACTGGTGGCAAGTGGCATCTTGGCAGCTGCACGCTTGACTTTTCTCAGTTCATGGGCAGTTATTTTGCGCCTTGGTTTTTCCCACACGCTTCTTGCGACCCTGTTGACTATTTTGAATGAAATGCTTGATTGTTCGATGATCACGCTTCAGAAGCTTTGCAATTTTAAGAGTGATGCATGCCTCTGCAAGTTATCTCACTATTTTTTACTTTTCTGAGCCTATCAAGTCCTTCTTTTGACCCATTTTGCCAAAGGAAAGGAAGTTGTCTAATAATTATGCACACCTGATATAGGGTGTTGATGTCATTAGACCACACCCCTTCTCATTACAGAGATGCACATCACCTAATATGCTTAATTGGTAGTAGGCTTTCCAGACTATACAGCTTGGAGTAAGACAACATGCATAAAGAGGATGATGTGGTCAAAATACTCATTTGCCTAATAATTCTGCACACAGTGTATATTATATTTATTAACCCCTAATCTGCCGCACCCAACGTCGCCTCCACCTACCTACAATTATTAACCCCTAATCTGCCGACCGGACCACACCGCTACTATAATAAATGTATTAACCCCTAAAGCTAAGTCTAACCCTAACACTAACACCTCCCTAAGTTAAATATAATTTAAATCTAACAAAATAAATTAACTCTTATTAAATAAATTATTCCTATTTAAAGATAAATACTTACCTGTAAAATAAACCCTAATATAGCTACAATATAAATTATAATTATATTGTAGCTAGTTTAGGATTAATATTTATTTTACAGGCAACTTTGTATTTATTTTTACCAGGTACAATAGCTATTAAATAGTTATTTACTATTTAATAGCTAAAATAGTTAAAATAATTACAAAATTACCTGTAAAATAAATCCTAACCTAAGTTACAATTAAACCTAACACTACACTATCAATAAATTAATTAAATACAATACCTACAAATAACTACAATTAAATAAACTAACTAAAGTACAAAAAATAAAAAAGAACTAAGTTACAAAAAATAAAAAAATATTTACAAACATTAGAAAAATATTACAACAATTTTAAACTAATTACACCTACTCTAAGCCCCCTAATAAAATAACAAAGACCCCCAAAATAAAAAAATGCCTTACCCTATTCTAAATTACAAAAGTTCAAAGCTCTTTTACCTTACCAGCCCTGAAAAGGGCCATTTGCGGGGCATGCCCCAAATAATTCAGCTCTTTTGCCTGTAAAAAAAACATACAATAGCCCCCCAACATTACAACCCACCACCAACATACCCCTAATCTAACCCAAACCCCCCTTAAATAAACCTAACACTAAGCCCCTGAAGATCTTCCTACCTTATCTTCACCATGCCAGGTTCACCGATCCATCCTCCAAAGTCTTCATCCAAGCCTCCGAAGTCTTCATCCAAGCCCAAGCGGGGGCTGGTGATCCATAATCCGGCTGAAGTCTTCTATCAAGCGGCAGCTGAAGAGGTCCAGAAGAGGCTCCAAAGTCTTCCTCCTATCCGGGCAGAAGAGTAGATCCGGACCGGCAACCATCTTCTTCAAGGCGGTGACAAGCGGCTCCATGTTGAAAACCTCCGGCGCGGATCCATCCTCTTCTTGCGACGTCCTAAGTCCGAATGAAGGTTCGTTTAAGGGACGTCATCCAAGATGGCGTCCCTCGAATTCCGATTGGCTGATAGGATTCTATCAGCCAATCGGAATTAAGGTAGGAAAAATCTGATTGGCTGATGGAATCAGCCAATCAGATTCAAGTTCAATCCGATTGGCTGATTGGATCAGCCAATCAGATTGAGCTTGCATTCTATTGGCTGATCGGAACAGCCAATAGAATGTGAGCTCAATCTGATAATCGGATTGAACTTGAATCTGATTGGCTGATTCCTTCAGCCAATCAGATTTTTCCTACCTAAATTCCGATTGGCTGATAGAATCCTATCAGCCAATCGGAATTCGAGGGACGCCATCTTGGAGGACGTCCCTTAAAGGAACCTTCATTCGGACTTAGGACGTCGCAAGAAGAGGATGGATCCGCGCCGGAGGTCTTCAACATGGAGCCGCTTGTCACCGCCTTGAAGAAGATGGTTGCCGGTCCAGATCTACTCTTCTGCCCGGAGAGGAGGAAGACTTTGGAGCCTCTTCTGGACCTCTTCAGCTGCCGCTTGATAGAAGACTTCAGCCGGATTATGGATCGCCAGCCCCCGCTTGGGCTTGGATGAAGACTTCGGAGGCTTGGATGAAGACTTCGGAGGATGGATCGGTGAACCTGGCATGGTGAAGATAAGGTAGGAAGATCTTCAGGGGCTTAGTGTTAGGTTTATTTAAGGGGGGTTTGGGTTAGATTAGGGGTATGTGGGTGGTGTGTTGTAATGTTGGGGGGGGGTATTGTATGTTTTTTTTTACAGGCAAAAGAGCTGAATTATTTGGGGCATGCCTCGCAAATGGCCCTTTTCAGGGCTGGTAAGGTAAAAGAGCTTTGAACTTTTGTAATTTAGAATAGGGTAAGGCATTTTTTTATTTTGGGGGTCTTTGTTATTTTATTAGGGGGCTTAGAGTAGGTGTAATTAGTTTAAAATTGTTGTAATATTTTTCTAATGTTTGTAAATATTTTTTTATTTTTTGTAACTTAGTTCTTTTTTATTTTTTGTACTTTAGTTAGTTTATTTAATTGTAGTTATTTGTAGGTATTGTATTTAATTAATTTATTGATAGTGTAGTGTTAGGTTTAATTGTAACTTAGGTTAGGATTTATTTTACAGGTAATTTTGTAATTATTTTAACTATTTTAGCTATTAAATAGTAAATAACTTTTAAATATTGTACCTGGTTAAAATAAATACAAAGTTGCCTGTAAAATAAATATTAATCCTAAAATAGCTACAATATAATTATTATTTATATTGTAGCTATATTAGGATTTATTTTACAGGTAAGTATTTATCTTTAAATAGGAATAATTTATTTAATAAGAGTTAATTTATTTAGTTAGATTTAAATTATATTTAACTTAGGGGGGGTGTTAGGGTTAGACTTAGCTTTAGGGGTTAATCCATTTATTAAAGTAGCGGCGAGATCCGGTCGGCAGATTAGGGGTTAATAATTGAAGTTAGGTGTCGGCGATGTTAGGGAGGGCAGATTAGGGGTTAATACTATTTCTTATAGGGTTATTGCGGCGGGAGTGAGGCGGATTAGCGGTTAATAACTTTATTATATTAGCGGTGAGGTGCGGTCGGCAGATTAGGGGTTAATTATTGTAGGTAGCTGGCAGCGACGTTGTGGGGGGCAGATTAGGGGTTAATAAATATAATATAGGGGTCGGCGGTGTTAGGGGCAGCAGATTAGGGGTACATAGGGATAACGTAGGTTGCGGCGGTGTACGGAGCGGCAGATTAGGGGTTAATAAGTGTAATGCAGGGGTCAGCGATAGCGGCGGCAGCAGAATAGGGGTTAATAAGTGTAAGGTTAGGGGTGTTTAGAATCGGGGTACATGTTAGAGTGTTAGGTGCCGACTTAGGAAGTGTTTCCCCATAGGAAACAATGGGGCTGCATTAGGAGCTGAACCCTGCTTTTTTGCAGGTGTTAGGTTTTTTTTCAGCTCAAACTGCCCCATTGTTTCCTATAGGGGAATCGTGCACGAGCACGTTTTTTAAGCTGGCCGCGTCCGTAAGCACCGCTGGTATCGAGAGTTGCAGTTGCGGTAAATATGCTATACGCTCCTTTTTTGGAGCCTAACGCAGCCCTTCTGTGAACTCTAAATACCAGCGGTATTTAAAAGGTGCGGGGGGAAAAAAGCACGCATAGCTAACGCACCCCTTTGGCCGCAAAACTCTAAATCTAGGCGCTAGTTTCCCTGTATCCAGCACCAGATTCTAGGGGTAATTCACCAATAAACTAGTATTTCATATATAGGACAATGTCCCTTTAAATTCCACAAAGTTATATGCACACTTATTGAAAAAATTTATACACTTCACATTAAACCGTTAATAATAACGACATAAGAGAATTTTCATTTGCAATATGTTTTATGCTGAAATAACTTCAAGCAAAGAAAAAAACGGTTTTCACAGTATTATAAACACGAACGTGGGCCCACTTGTGTACTAAATACTGGCCAATATTGTATACTATAAATGTGTCCATATGAAGATAATTATCCGTATATCTCCAGATTTACTTGCTTTGAATGTTGTATATTGTATGTATCAACTTCGTTAAGGTTGCAATATTTGTAGCCATTGAACGGGCTTATACTTTGGCTCGTGTAGGTGTAGTGTGGTCTGCGGTATTACATGAGAAGGTTGTTTCGACACTCTAGGAGTAGGATAAAATTATTTGAATTTTTCAACAGCTGCAATGTCCTCTAAGAATGGTATGTATTGTTCTGTTGCAAATTATAACATTGCGACGCCTCAAGGAATTATGGCTTATAGAGATTATACTTCTGCTCACCTCGTTAGGCTGTCTTTGGCAACATTAATAGCAAAACAGTTTTTACCTTGATTGCAGCGTATCCTGATTCTCTGTGTGTGAAGTTACTCACTTGTCTTCAATTTTTGTGTTAATCCGACCCTCAGCGAGAGGACCTTACTCAAAACCGCTTGTCTGTATCCCGGTCTTTACTTTCCGTTATTCCGGCCTTTTCATGAGGGCTCAGCTGCAGCCCTCAGTTTGAATATCTCGCAGCTACGCGCGTTTCACCCTTACTGGATTTGTGTGTTTATATGTGTTTATACACATATCAATACATAAATATATATGTACTGTATATAAACACAGTCCCCCATTGACCTCCATGTAAAGGCACGTAAGGTGCTGTTTTTTTTCTAAACCACACGCCCCCTCACTTTAACTCTTTATAACTGCTTTGAGCAAATTTAAAATAAATAAATAAAATTGATGATATTAATATATTATTATGAAGTACTGTCCACTTTATTTGGGGGGACATTTCGGGCAACTCTTTATCTTTAAACAGAGGTCTGACCTCTGGTTAATTGCGCTTAGCGCAAAGTGAAACTGCAAGTTCGCTATAGCATTAACCAGCCACTTGTAATGGCTGGTTATTTAATGCGCGCCCATAAATGGGCAAATCTGCCCCTTTATGTGCACACATTAAGATAGCACCTCACTTGTAATCTAACCCTTACTGTTTAATAAGGACAACAAACAGATCTATAGGTATACAGGGAAATACCTATATAATCATAAGAGCTAAAAAAATGTAATATGTACATGAACATTTATAAAAATACATTATAATAAATGTGTTACATGTGAAAAAAGGACTTTAAAGTTTTAATTGTATAAATAATAGACCAATATTAGATGAAATGGTTTACCCTGTAAGACTAAGGCCCTGATACTCAAAGCAGTCCATTGGTCTGCAAAATATTCTGAGAAAAGGGGCGTGTCCCCATTCCTCCCAGAAGGTAGCACCCCCAAACAAGTGGTACCCCAAGCCTCATCAAATTGCAGACAACATACTAAAAGACCGGCTTGATACCCTGCACCCTACTCGATCGACACCCCTTTTAAGAAGCGGCGAGCAGAGCTCAATTCCAGGAGCCCTGCTAGGCCAATGAGGTTTTGCCAGCCCTCCAGCATTCCCCTCATCTCCTTGACAAAATATGCTTTGTCATGTACAATGTAGATTATTTTAAGTATTGTAGATATCGTAAAAGGGATTTAATAGTTGCTTTCTATTATTTCAAATATAAATATATATTTGAAAAAACATGTTTATGTTTCAAATAATATTAAGCAACCATTAAATACCTTTAAAGATATCTAGAATACTTTAAATGTACATGACAAACGATATAATTTAAACATCGACCACTAATCTGCCATAACCTAAAACTAACTGTAGAAGCTATGGCCCTACACATAAATATTCAAGGCTAGATTACAAGTGGAGCGCTAAATTATCACGCATCTGCAAACGGGCACATTTTCCTGTTTTTGGGGGCGCACAATAAATAACCAGCCAAGTGGATGGTTATTGCTACCGTAAGCTTGTGGTAGCAATTAGCGCTCAGAAAATTATCCAGAGATTAAATCTCTGGTAAATTGTCTAAAAATGCCTTAAATGCCCTCAAAATATAGGACATTATCACCTAGATTACGACTTTTGCATTAGGAGGGGTGCGGTGCTAACGAGAAGTTTATGCTCACCACTCACCTACAGACAGCACTGGTATTACGTGTTTTTACAAACCCGGCGTTAGCCGCAGAAAAGTGAGCGGACAGCAAAATTTTGCTCCACATCTCACCTCAATACCAGCGCTGCTTACGGTAGCGGTGAGCTGGCTAAACGTGCTCGTGCACGATTTCCCCATAGGAATCAATGGGGGAGAGCCGGCTGAAAAAAAACCTAACACCTGCAAAAAAGCAGCGTAAAGCTCCTAATGCAGCCCCATTGATTCCTATGGGGAAATACTTTTTATTTCTACACCTAACACCCTAACATGAACTCCGAGTCTAAACACCCCTAATATTACACTTATTAAGCCCTAATCTGCCGCCCCGACATCGCCGACACCTACATTATATTATTATTAACCCCTTATCTGCCGCTCCGGACACCGCCGCCACCTACATTATATGAATTAACCCCTAATCTGCTTGATTGAGCTCACATTCTATTGGCTGTAGGATTTTTTCTACCTTAATTCCGATTGGCTGATAGAATTCTATCAGCCAACCGGAATTGAAGGGACGCCATCTTGGATGACGTCACTTAAAGGAACCTTCATTCATCAGGTAGTCATTGGCCAGGAAGGATGCTCCGCGTCGGATGTCTTGAAGATGGACCCGCTCCGCGCCGGATGGATGAAGATAGAAGATGCCGTCTGGATGAAGATAGAAGATGCCGTCTGGATGAAGACTTCTGCCCGTCTGGAGGACCTCTTCTTCCCGGCTTGGATGAAGACTTCTGCTCGTCTGGAGGACCACTTCGCCCGGCTTCGTTGAGGACTTCGGGCCGTTTGGGTGAAGACTTCTCAAGGTAGGGTGATCTTCAAGGGGTTAGTGTTAGGTTTTATTAAGGGGGGATTGGGTGGGTTTTAGAGTAGGGTTGGGTGTGTGGGTGGTGGGTTTTAATGTTGGGGGGTATTGTACTTTTTTTTACAGGTAAAAGAGCTCATTACTTTGGGGCAATTGCCCGCAAAAGGCCCTTTTAAGGGCTATTTGTAATTTAGTATAGGGTAGGGCTTTTTATTATTTTGGGGGCTTTTTTATTTTATTAGGGGGATTAGATTAGGTGTAATTAGTTAAATAAATGTAATTATTTTATTATTTTCTGTAATTTAGTGGGTTTTTTTTCGTACTTTAGATAATTTTATTTAATTGTATTTAATTGTAGTTAATTTAGGGAATTAATTGTAGTGTAGTGCTAGTTGTAATTGTAACTTAGTTAGTTTTTATTTTACAGGTAAATTTGTCTTTATTTTAACTAGGTAGTTATTAAATAGTTAATAACTATTTAATAACTATTGTACCTATTTAAAATAAATACAAAGTTGCCTGTAAAATAAAAATAAACCCTAAGCTAGATATAATGTAACTATTAGTTATATTGTAGCTATTTTAGGGTTTATTTTATAGGTAAGTATTTAGTTTTAAATATGAATAATTTAGTTAATTGTAGTAATTTTATTTAGATTTATTTAAATTATATTTAAGTTAGGGGGGTTAGGGTTAGGGTTAGACTTAGGTTTAGGGGTTAAGAACTTTAATATAGTGGCAACGACGTTGGGGGCGGCAGATTAATGGTTAATAAATGTAGATAGGTGGTGGCGATGTTAGGGACGGCAGATTAGGGGTTAATAAAATTTAACTAATGTTTGCGAGGCGGGAGTGCGGTGGTTTAGGGTTTAATATATTTATTATAATGGCGGCGATGTCCGGTTCGGCAGATTAGGGGTTAAAATATTTATTATAGTGTTTGCTATGTGTGGGGGCCTCGGTATAGCGGTTAATAGGTAGTTTATGGGTGTTAGTGTACTTTTTAGCACTTTAGTTAATAGTTTTATGCTACGGCGTTAGACCATAAAACTCTTAACTAGTGACTTTTAAATGCGGTACCAGTCTTGACAGGAGAGGGTGTACCGCTCACTTTTTGTAATACCAGCGCTATGCATGCAAGTCCCATTGAAAAAATAGGATACACAATTGACGTAAGTGGATTTGCGGTATTTTCGAGTCTGGCCAAAAAAGTGAGCGTTACACCTGTACCTGCAAGACTCGTAATACCAGCGGGCGTTAAAAAGCAGCATTGGGACCTCTCAACGCTGCTTTTTAAGGCTAACGCAAGACTCGTAATCTAGCCGTATGTTTTTTCATTTTTAAAAAAATGCACTAGGCAGTTTTGGGCCTTTAAAGTTGGTGGAAGTTTGATAAAAATGGCACTGAAAAGTGCCTTTACATTGTGGTCTATGGGAACTGTGTGTTCCCAGTAAATATATATATATATATATATATATATATATATATATATATATATATATATATATATATGTTTATATCCATATATATTTATGTGTTAATGTGCCTATATACACATATTAACACATAAATATAAAAATGCTGCAATTACTGCGCTTCTTACCTATTGTACTTCGCTGCGCTTAGGTTCTGATAAAGTTTCTGACGGCATCAGGACAATGCTCCCTTTGGAGCATATGGAAGTGCGTTATTGAGCGCAATGCTTCCTAGCAATTGCACTTTACTTGTAATACCAGTGCACATTAGCGTGCGCTGGTATTACTCAGTGGAGCTCTAATATTGATTGCTCGCAAGTGAAATTTAGCGATCCACTTGTAATCTAGCCCTCAATATTTAAGGTGATGCATTATGTAGAATGCATACTGTTTATATATTTGCATATACATTAAAATGTATTTAATGTTGCTTGTTGTGTTTATTATTTCTAATAATGACAGTATAAATAATATTATAGGTCTACATAACTGCATGCCTGTTATGTAAAACTATAATTTAATGCTACTGACTACTATAACATAAATTTATATTAACATATATATGTTATCATTAATAAACACAATAAGATGACTTAAAAACATTTTATTTGTATATGCAATACTTAAACCATCATGCAATATACATGGATAACTGTGTAAATATTAATAAAAATGCAAAGCCTGGTGACATTATATCTACAATCTCTGAAACGGTCATGTCTAATTCCTAGTAGTTTAAGTAATGGATATATAAATTAAAATGTAGATATTCTTGCTTGATGCATTTGTTATTGTAAATATAAATATCTTTTTAAATATATATTTATGTTATAAAAGACAGTTGCATTATAAATATAGTATTATAAAACTACATGCCATGTAATAAAACAATTGTAATATTAATGCCTTTTGTAACAGGAATATACATTTTAAAATATATATTTATGGTTAAAATAAAAAAAACACAACAAGAAATAATAAATACATACCAATTTATTTACAATAGTTAAAAGAATATGCATCATACATAATAATGCATATTTTTTAAAGAATTTTAGATAAATGCACTATTAACCCCTAAGATGCCCTAACCTAATCCCCTAATCAACCCCCATACAGTTATGGGGGGTGGTAAAGAGATTAAGTCCTAAACCACCACCTCTTAACACAAACTAGAGCTATACTAACACCTAGCCCCCCATCTAAACTAACCTCCCTCTAAACTAAACCCACTAAGTTGCAAAAAATAAAAAAAAGCTAAGTTACAAAAAAAAAAGCATCCAAAATAAAAAATATATGTGTACATATATATATATATATATATATATATATGTATATATATATATATATATATATATATATATATATATATATATATATATAAACCCCCATCTTCATTACAAAATATTTTGGATACTATTTTTTTTTTGTATATTAGCTTTTTTTGTGGCAATTTAGTTGGGTTAGTTTAGTGGGGGGGGGGGGGGGTTAGGTGTTAACTACAGTAGTGTTAGATTGTTTTTTGGCTTGTGGCAGTTTAGGTTTAATTTTAATTGTAACTTATCGGGTTTAGGTGTTAGGTCAGTTTGCATTTGGGGTATGTGGGGCATAGGGGTTAATAGCATAGAACTTGCAGTGGTTATGTGGTGGCATAGGAGTTTATAGTTAGAAAAATAGGAGTTAATAGTTTATTGTGGTGGGTATGTGGTGGCATATGGGTTTATAGTTAGAGACATAGGGGCTAATAGTTTATTGCGGTGGGTATGTGGCAGCATAGGGGTTAATAGGATAGCAGTTTGCAGTGGGTATGTGGTGGTTTAGAGGTTAATAGTTAGTGATTTTCTATGGGTATGTGACGGTTTAGATGTTTGTTAGTGTAGTGTTGGTTTGCGGGGTACTTCGGTTTAGGGGTATTAGGAATAGTAGGTATTAGGAATAGTGGGTAGGCACATGGCAGTTCTATTCAAGGGATCCGTTTACTATACTTCGTCAATACGGAAGGTGATGCTGGGTGTTGTCTATAGCCAGCATTAGCGACCAATGGGATGTATAGTAAACGCCTCTCGCCGATGCCGCTTCTCCCTTGAATATTTTGCCACCTTCTAGCAATTTCGATCATCAAGGTTTAAAAATGTGAATAATCAACCCCTACATGGGATTTTGATTTTACTGGCCGGCACATCTTCAGTGCCACGGGAGCATTGTCAGCTGCTGGAATTTAAGGTTGACAGTGTAACCCCGTCCTCTGCAGGCTTACCAGTAATCTTGGACATCTGTAACCTCTGAACATGAGCAAGCCTGCACTAAAGTGAACACTTCATAAATGTGAGCTATTACATTAATATTTTGGGTCACTGTTTTAAAATCTTTACCCATTTAGCAGAGATAAATATATATATATATATATATATATATATATATATATATATGTATATATATATATATATATATATATATAAATAAAATGTCTGAGTATTAGCTATATTTATGTCATACATTAGAAGCTTACAATATAAACATATAGAAAAATCTTATGCTTGATATTTTTGTGTTATTTGGGATTCTAAATTGCTACAGTGTATTTTAAAGTCACAAGAACATGCCATAGTTGTTGATAAATAATAATTGCAGAGCTGAGCAAACTGCAATGCTCAGATCATTAAAGATCACTAAAAGGTTATTCTATTGTGGACATCTGTTTTAACGTTAGCTTGATGGTTCAAATTTCACACTGAGAGCACATTACAAATGTTTTGACGAAGTGTAAGAAGTCATGCAGGGAGAATGAATGAGACGAGGAAGTTGCAGGAATGTAATTTGCTGCAAATTATTCCTTTTCAACCTCTTACACTTTCTGTACAGAAATTGTAAGACATTGTGACATACAGTAACAATATCCTGTGATCCTAATGCCCTGCTTCAGACTTGATTATGCTTTTCAAAAATCCCTTTGTACTGCATTTGTATGCCCATTGTCATCCTAAACAACAAAATAGTGTTGCAGATTCATTGCAGTATCTTGTAAAAAACTATACTGCCGTATACATAATTTTCATTTGTTATTAAGCATATCCAATAAATATTAAAGGGACACGAGACCCAACATTTTTCTTTCAGAATTCAGATAGAACATACAATGTTAAATAGATTTTTGATTTTGCATCTATTATCACATTTTCTTCATTCTCTTGGTATCATTTGTTGAAGGAACAGCAATGCACTACTGGTTTCTAACTGAACACATGGGCGAGCCAATGACAATTGGTATATATATATATATATATATATATATATATATATATATATATATATATATATATATATATATATATATATTATATATATATATATACTGTATGCAGCCACCAATTGCAGCAAATTAAATAATAGAAGTCAATTGGAAAGTTGTTTAAAATTGTATGTTCTGTCTAAATCATGAATGTCTAAATATGACTTTACTGTCTCTTTAATTTATCATTCAGAAACTTTTATGAATTCTACAATTTGGCATTAGAATATAGTAAAAAGAATAGAATCTAGGCTACTCTATGCATCTTTCCCGCTTTAAAAAAGTCAAAGGAAATTGTCATCAAACTGAACATTGTTCTAGAACTTTACTGTCTCTTTAATTTATCATTCAGAAACTTTTATGAATTCTACAATTTGGCATTAGAATGTAGTAAAAAGAATAGAATCTAGGCTACTCTATGCATCTTTCCCTCTTTAAAAAAAGTCAAAGGAAATTGTCATCAAACTGAACATTGTTCTAGAACTCCTAGAAGTTGCCAGTCTGTGTCAGAAAACTATATAATATTATTTAAAAAACAATATAGTTTCTGGCCACTTCGAAATGACCACCAAACTCCGCCCACTGATAACGATCCGAGCTGCATCTGGGCACTCTTCTGAATAGCAGTGTGAATATGTGTGAGATGCAATGTTTGTGCATCTGTCGTTTACTAATAAAGTTTATTGTGTGTGTCCTCTCAGCTCCCGGCTACAGTTGCAGTTGTGCATGCCAAAAATGGCGTGTCTACTGCCTCAGAATATAACTAGTGAAGCTTTTGTGAATGGACACCATATGCGGCTTGTATCATGATGTCATTAGTTGGCAATATTCTTTTTAAAAAAACTTTTTTTACTGATCCTGCTGCAAGATATAGGAATGTGTGCTGGAGTCTATTTGCAGCTAAATCTAAGCAGTTAAGACTAGACATGTGCATGGTTCAGAGCGATTCCAATTCGGAAAAATTTGAATCGATTCGGTTCGGATTTGTTTCGGATTCAATACTAGTGTAATCCCGAGTCTACCGAATAAATCCGAATAAATCCAAAGTAATTTGGATTTATTCGGTAGATTCGGCACTATTTTAATTCGGAAATTCGGTTCGATCCGAATCTCCGAATTTGCCCAATTTTCCGAATTTACGAATCGAACCGAACCGAATCGCACATGTCTAGTTAAGACTTAAAGATAACTAAGATGTGGACTGCCCCTTTAAGTAATTGGCTGTAGCAAACCATGTATCTAGCTTACACAAACAAACAAGTTACAAAAGTTTGTAGAGTTAGAACATTTCTATATAAGATCTGAAACATAACTATTGATAAAGAAAAAAATATATTTTATGGATTAGGTGGAGTTGTGCATAAGGATTAGATTATAATTAAATTATAATACCCCTTTTCTGAACATTTCTCAAGTTATAGCCTCTATTTTAAAGTATGAGGGTTATTATTATTATTATTATTATGTGTAATGTAAATAATTATGATTTTAATGGTTATAACAAAAATGAAACTGCCCTGTCTGGTTAAAATAATTAAATATATATATTTAGATTTGAGACTGAGACTATGGTCCAGATTTAACAAAGACCAGGTGGACATCTTCACCCCTGTCCACCCAGCCAATCGCTCAAAAGCAGGGGCTGTCAACCTCCCCGATTGGAAAAGTACAGGGGGATAAAGATATGCCACATAACAGTTGCCATAATTGGTTAAAAAGCAGCGGTTTGATGATTGTTGCTTCTTAACTCTTGGCTGTAGTTTCGTTTATGTGAGCCTGCAGCCAAAGGTGCTCCAAAGTTGACATTGTAGATTCATAAATGGAGTCCTATACTGTATATCGATTGGAAAAAAAAAATATTGGATAGAGGTGTTCGCAAATGGTAAAAGTATTTAAAATAATGTCGGAAAATGTTATAGAGTAACCAGAAAAAAATAAGCCTCAGTATATCTTCTTATGCTACTCAGGGGGCTCCTGTTTTCAGGTTCAAAGCACTCCATTGAGCAGATAACTGCATAAACATAAAAAGTAGAGACGTTGCCATGTAGTGTGGTAATGTTTTAAAGAAGAAGAAAAAGCAAGCAAAATAGATAACCTAACAAAAAGAAAATACTTTCTGGCGCTAATTACAATTTACTGGCATCTTATAGTTCTCCAGGTGAACTGACCCCAAGTCTGTCACTGATCATCCTTGGATACTGCAGGAGATGATCATTGTATTTTTGCAAGCAAATACTCAAGGTTTTCTAAATATGAGCAGGCTAGTACCATATATTAAAACAAACTTGTTTTTCTTGAATGCCTTTAAAGGGAGATTAAACACTAAGGGCTAGATTACAAGTGGCAAGCTAACTGTTGCATGCAAGTGATGTCAGTGATGTCGGCTTTTTGTGTGCGACGGAAAAAGCACTTTTATTACAGGTAAAAAAGTAAATGTGATCACTGCAGCGTAATCACATTTTACGCTTTTCAGGTTAACACGACTAAAAACAATGTAAAGGGTAGTAGGTTAAAAAAAAGTGTCACTAAACACAACATAAATACATTGAAAATTACAGTTACACTCTTATAAACACTATCTTATAAAAATTATTCATATAAATAATAATAATAAAAAGCAATAAACCCTCAAATATACTGTATATGATAAGGTGTTTGACTGCAAAGGGTTAAATTGTACATGTACATATACATACATATATATATGTCTAAATATGTGTATGTAATATATATATATATATATTACAAAGAAAAGTTCAATTTGCGCTGTGTATAATGCAAAAAGTTATTATGCACAGAAAGTCTCTCCTGATGTATTTTCAGCGGCTGCTGTATCTGATGTATCCACTATCACCAGTGGAAAAAGGTATGGAATGAAGTAGGGGGGCCAGGAACAGTGCTCAGAGAAAGGGAGACAAGAAAAAAAATCAAGGACTTATAGTGCAGTATGTTCACACATGACAGTTACTCTGAAGCAAATAATAAAAACTTGCTCACATATTTTTACCTCAAACTTATGAGGTATTGGGGGCACACGGAGGGGATATATATCCCTACCTGTGGTAAAGTTGATGTTTCTCTTTTGATCTATAACAAAGAAGATAGAGGGTGCCATATAGTGAATATCAGACTACTCCACAAGAGGTGATGGTAGATAATAAGAATCTTACTCACGTGGTAAAAAGCACTAATGTGCAGTATAGGCAGTCTCGAACCAACCGGTCGTCCGGTAGATTTAATGGAAATCCAACAGATGGAATCCTCATCCCACCAGGGGGAGTCCAGAGATCCAAGGAACAAATGGAGGTCCGTTGGGCTCAATAATGGGGTCAGCAGATGGAATCCTCGTCCCACCAGGGAGAGTCCAGAGGTCCCAGGAGTAGATGGAAAGATAAATACTTCCCAATAATGGTTAGGCAGCAAAATGAGAGTGTAAAAATGTATTATAATAGTTAAAAACAATAGCAACGAATTTCTCAGTGTCACAGCACTGTTTCATCAGGCTATACAAGCAAACTCTCATAGCTGCCATATTTAAATCTAAATTCAACCAATCAGAAGTGGTCACAAAGACACACCCAACAGTTAATACCAAGTGGCATATGCATGGTGAAATATACATAATTACAATCAAATTATTCAAATAATTAAAGTGTTTTTCGTTTCTCCAAGGATAACAGAATGGTACTTTGATAATTAAAATATATAATTAAAAAATACATAAAAATATATAAATATAAATATAAAAGCTCATTGTACTTATAAACCTAATTAATTTGTATAGGTAGTCCCTACAATCTATTGATTAGTAGTATGTCCCAAATGATGAGGTCAGAGTAAACAAAAGTATTGGACCGATTGAAGAGAACCCTGTTTATCTGACCAAGGCAAACAACAATTCCTGTAATCCGAAATGGTGTCTATGTAAACAAAGCTAATATGTGTTTATTGTAAGAACTAATAAAGTAGTTCGTCTTGTACGGATCTTTGTTACACACATCGTAATGACACATCGTTTCTGTTGTTTGCCTTGGTCAGATAAACAGGGTTCTCTTCAATCGGTCCAATACTTTTGTTTACTCTGACCTCATCATTTGGGACATACCACTAATCAATAGATTGTAGGGAATACCTATACAAATTAATTAGGTTTATAGTGGGACAAGGATTCCATCTGCTGTCCCCATTATTGAGCCCAAAGGACCTCCATTTGTTCCTGGGATCTCTGAACTCCCCCTGGTGGGACGAGGATTCCATCTGTTGGATTTCCATTGAGTCTACCGGTTTCGGACTGCCTATACTGCACATTAGTGCTTTTTACCATGTGAGTAAGATTCTTATTATCTACCATCACCTCTTGTGGAGTAGTCTGATCTGCACTATGTGGCGCCCTCTATCTTCTTTGTTATAGATCATTATATCCTGTGTTGTGGCGCGATACTCTAGAGGAGCTGCCTCCAGCTTTATATCTGTGTTTTGAGACTACTTGGAATCATATTAGTAGGACTACCATATACTGATTAGTCATATTTGGACTATCTGTTTGATCCTTCTGTTCACATGAACAGATGTGTATACGTATGTATGCCTATTAGTTAATGTGTTGGGCTGTTATCTTATATATTGTATGCCTATTTTTATCTATACACCACATGCCTGTATATACTATTTAGATCACTAGGCCATCTATACCTTGATGTTCAACATTTGTGGGTCTGAGCTTGTGATCACTGGAGTACACGGTACATTTTTACACTCATCCGTGTGATTGCCCCATATTTGATTATCTATATACATCATTTTCATATTCTAATTTCATATCCTTGAGACTTGGCGCCTCTTACAGGTACCCGTGTGGCTATAGTTGCCATATGTGTATTAGCTTGTCTTTTATTTCTCTTTTGCTTGCATCCACCCTTTGGAGTATGGTATTAACAGCTTTCTGAAGTATGGTAACTTCCTTGTCTTCAATGAGACCACTTGTAATCCGTAATACAGATGTTTATTTATGTGAGTCAAAAACAACATTTGTAAAATCACTAGCACTCCTCGAACTGGATGCCTACTTTGTAATGTCCGTTTTTAAAAATGTTTTCCATTATAAATAATAACAACCCTTCTCCTGGGTGTTATCACTGAAACCACACAGTAGGATGTCAATTGTTAAAAAGTTTTAATACCTTTAGTACAAGTCTGGGAAATGGAAGACAAACCAGTCCTCTTGAGACCTGTATATTTACAAACTTTTGCATGGCTCATGTATTAGTAAACAAGCTCCTAAAAACTGCTGCTCCATAACTTGTCTGCCTGCTCTGAGGCCGCGGACAGAAATCAACCCGATCAAATACAATCGGGTTGATTGACACCCCCTGCTAGCAATGGCTGCAAATCTTCAGGGGGCGGCATTGCACCAGCAGTTCACAAGAACGGCTGGTGCAATGATAAATGCCAATCGCGTATGCTGTCGGCATTTATCAATGTGTAGCTGACATGGTACGTTACGTTGTATCATGTCCACTTGCACATTGATAAATATGGCCCTAAATCTAGATTAAGCTCACAAAGGATTCAAACATTACAGTTTGATCACACAGTGTAGAGGTTTGCACCCTTGTATTACTTAACTTACTCCAGATAATGGAGGAGACCACATTTGGTCCACAATTAAGAGATAACATGGTTTACTATGGAAATGTGTGCTTGTTTTTAATGTATTCGTATATATATATGTAGAGAAACAAGTAAAATGTGTTCACTCAGTACACTGGGTAAACACAAGTGATACTCTATAGTTGGCGCTAGTCAGTATTGTGTAGGATATAGTGGCAGCTATATAAGGCCAGTACTGGTTGAGATGTAAGGTCCCAGTCAGTAAGTGAAAAATGTGTATACAAGAATAGATACAGCGCCTATATATCCATAAAAATATGGATGGTATATGGGAATATGAATGAGAGCTAAAGATAATTAGTTAAGAAATAATAACAATTAAAAGAATATAAAAAATTATTAAAATAAATGATGCTAGAAAAATGATGAATAGATTATGAAACAATGTTCATATGAGTCTTTAGACAATTTACAGTCCGTGGTAAATCTTCACATGAAGTTGATATCAGTAAATAGATGGTATATAATACCCTTACCAGATATTACCTCAATCTAATGAGGTAAGTATGCCGCACTGGGGGTATATACAGATGGTAGAATCTTCTCCTTGTATCCAGATGTGGTGCCTCTTGGGTTTTCGTTAGCCTCCTGGAGTATGCAGGGATGTGTTTCTGGTTGTAGATAGATCCCTTGTACTTCCTTTGTGTTGGTAGTTAGCCTCTTGGAGTACCTTTTCTGTCTTGGTATCAACTTTCTCCAGCGTAAAGATACCCAGGGAGACAAGAAAGGATATATAGTGTAATACAGTTTATTTACAGTTAGGCACAGAAATATAATTCACATAGCACTCACATTTGGCATCCTCAAACTATATGAGGTATGTATATGGCACATAGGACTCCAATGGGTCCTTCCACATATAGGTATGAGATACAGGTTCCCCACACTTGGTATAAGACTTCGTAGTGAAGTATTATGCAACTGTTGCTGTTTCCCAAGTGAGGTAATATTGTATAATACACTTATCTCAAGAAGTAAATGCCAGCAAGCTAGCTACAAGGAGTGACACTGTTATTAAGAAATGATTTAGATAAAACACAATTAAAATTAAGTAAATAAGCAATAAGTAGTTAGTATCCCTGACGCGTTTCAAAGGTTTGTGTAGATAAATCCTTCTTCTTCAGAAGAGAGATAAGTGTATTATACAATATTACCTCACTTGGGAAACAGCAACAGTTGCAACATACTTCACTACGAAGTCTTATACGAAGTTTGGGGAACCTGTATCTCATACCTATATGTGGAAGGACCCATTGGAGTCCTATGTGCCATATACATACCTCATATAGTTTGAGGATGCCAAATGTGAGTGCTATGTGAATTATATTTCTGTGCCTAACTGTAAATAAACTGTATTACACTATATATCCTTTCTTGTCTCCCTGGGTATCTTTACGCTGGAGAAAGTTGATACCAAGACAGAAAAGGTACTCCAAGAGGCTAACTACCAACACAAAGGAAGTACAAGGGATCTATCTACAACCAGAAACACATCTCTGCATACTCCAGGAGGCTAACAAAAACCCAAGAGGCACCACATCTGGATACAAGGAGAAGATTCTACCATCTGTATATACCCCCAGTGCGGCATACTTACCTCATTAGATTGAGGTAATATCTGGTAAGGGTATTATATACCATCTATTTACTGATATCAACTTCATGTGAAGATTTACCACGGACTGTAAATTGTCTAAAGACTCATATGAACATTGTTTCATAATCTATTCATCATTTTTCTAGCATCATTTATTTTAATAATTTTTTATATTCTTTTAATTGTTATTATTTCTTAACTAATTATCTTTAGCTCTCATTAATATTCCCATATACCACCCATATTTTTATGGATATATAGGCGCTGTATCTATTCTTGTATACACGTATATATATATGTGTTGTATGGAATTTTATCACTGTACATTAGTTCACACACTGGTGGGGTCCATCTTTTGCGCTCTCCGATCAGTTTCACACACAGTGGCTGGTTGAGGTCTGGTCTACTTGAGGTCATGGATTTTGGGTCTCGTGACTTTGGGATGTCTGATACGTAAAAAGCCGAGGTATGATTAGTTAGAGTTTAAATTTAGGATGATGTTCAACAGGATATATATATTCCTATTTCCATTACTTTAGAATGAGCCTAAGCACTTTAGCTCTGTAATACAGCCTAGGTGCAAACAATATGGTTTCAGCATATGATACTGCCTGACTGATAGGGCTGTTATGGTTTTAGTATAGGAGATGGCCTGACTGATAGGACATGACACAAGCGACATGATAGTGGCTTTACATTTTAGGCTTGACTAGGGGGCTCTCTAATGATCCAGTAATATGTTTGGTTAAGTTGGGTGGTGTTGGATTTATTGTTTATGTTTGTTTACGGTATCCAATGGGTGATGTTGTTTACTAATCCATGTGGACTAGACGCAAACAGCCACTGTTGGTGATGAGAAAATAGCAAATTGACACAGTTCATAATTGCTATTGGAGTGATTGAGTGGATACACACCTACTATTAGGATCACATAAATTGACCATTAATGGCCCGTGCATATTGCATCAATATTTGTATTGTTTTTACATGGAATTATTTATACACATATTATTTATACATACACATCACTGATTATACACAGTCAGTTTGCACACGGTTCACCCTAATTGGTAGCTTGTGGAGGGAGGGTATTACAGGCCTATAAATGTTTGTGCTTTTTCACTTGTTGCTTGTCAGAGGAAGGGATGTTTGTGGTCCTGAAATGTCACAAAATAAAAGAGGATTGTCACTGATGACTGAAGCCCAGTGAGTGCTTTTATTTTCAATTATATATATATATATATATATATATATATATATATATATATATATATATATATATATATATATAATGTATGTCATCTGAAAATCCGGATCTGGTGTGTATCCTAATGGATTCTCATATAAAAGTAGGCAGTCAGAGAAAGGATCCAACACCTTTTATTTCATACTCAAATGCTCAAACTCCATAACATTTCGGCTCCTCACAGAGGCCTTGTTCACATGGAAGCAAAAAACATATGTGAGTTTGAGCATTTTGGTATGCAATAAAAGGTGTTGGATCTTTTCACTGAGTGCCTACTTTTATTTGAGAATCCATTAGGATACATACCAGATCCAGATTTTCAGATGCCACACATTTGATGTTTCTTAGTGGCGCTCCGAGGTGATGGCTATTGTTAGTGAGTGCTGATCTGTTTTGTATATCTATTCTTATAGATATATAGGTAGAGACATTAATAGTATATATATATATATATATATATATATATATATATATATATATATATATATATATATATATATATGTTTAATAATAATAATAAAAAAAAATCTATGTGAAGAACATAAGAATGTAAAATATGCGTAATGCGCTTCGGGTTTTGTGCTGTAGGTCTAATGTGGTGCCTGGTTAGTGCACATGAAGAATTAGTAATCTTAATGCACGTTCTTGAAATATTTAAAAAAATAATAATTAAAAAAATATTATACATACTGTAAAAAAATTCTAAATAATCCATAGAATATATATTCACAGTATCTATAATCATTTTATATTAATAACTCCTGTTTGGTAGCACGCAAGTGATAAGTGTTAGTTATTTTTTCCCTGCATTTTCCATTGAAGTCTATGGGGAGAATAAGTTAACGCGGTTGTTATCCTTTGGTTAGCTCACATCGGGTTTCGCTTGCGTGCAAACTTTTTACTTTCAAATTGTAATACGCGTGCTACCCGACGTGCGCAAAAAATTTACTTCTAGCAAAGGTTACGCTTGAGCAAAAGCGCTAAATAGAGTTCCTTTTGTAATGTGGTCCTAAATACATTTTAGTATTGAGCTAAGTCCCCACCTCCCTCTAGCTATGGGTGCCGCCATTTTGGAGTCTATCTTTCACTACATTTCATTACTGACCTATATGCACATGTGCAGCTACTCTCTTTTAGATACCTGCAATGTAACCCAGGTTCCATAATTGCAGCATCCATGATTAGAGGGAGGAGCATGAGTGTTTAGTATCCCTTTAAGACAAACATGCAACATATGTATTGGCCTCCATACACTGTTTTGTCTTAAGCAACATGGAATGTACTGATATATATCATTTACAATCACTTGCATCAGAAGCTACGAACAGAGATTTTTATTGGTCTTTTGTTGGGCAATAGTACAAATCTTTTCATAATACAACATTTTGTAAGAATGGAGCCTTCTTGATTCATGAAGTTAGATATAATTTTTACATGTTTTATAAATACAGTGTAATATAAGTTTTTAAAATATGTTTGTAAATAATACTATTGTCATTTTTCATGGTGCCACTAGGGTATATAAAATATAATGATGAGCCCCTATATTTGCAATGTTGTCCTTTGATTGAGTTTTTGAGACCCTAATGGGGTTTTTAATATTCAGCTGCTAACCATAGCAATGGTGCAAAAACTAACGGCTAGATTTAGAGTTTTGTCGGTAAAGACCCGCGTAGCTAACGCAGCTTTTTTTCCTACCGCTGCTTCCAAACAACGCTGGTATTTAGAGATGTCTGAGGGGCTGCGTTAGGCTCCAAAAAGGGAGCGTTGAGCCGAATTTACTGCCACTTCAACCCTCAATACAAGCGTTGCCTACGGTAGCGGTAAGATGGCAAAATCTGCTTGTGCACAATTCCCCCATAGGAAAAAATGGGGCAGTTTGGGCTGAAAAAAAACCTAACACCTGCAAAAAAGCAGCGTTAAGCTCCCAACGCAGCCCCATTGTTTCCTATGGGGAAACACTTTCTAAGTCTGCACCTAACACCCTAACATGAACCCCTAACATGAACCCCGAGTCTAAACACTCCTAACCTTACACTTATTAACCTCTAATCTGCCGCCCCAGCTATCGCTGACCCCTGCATTACACAATTAACCCCTAATCTGCCACTCCGGACACCGCTGCCACCTACATTATCCCTATGAACCCCTAATCTGCTGCCTCCAACATCGCCGACACCTACATTATATTTATTAAACCCTAATCTGCCCCCCCAAACGTCGCCGCTACCTAACTACAAGTATTAACCCCTAATCTGCCGACCGGACCTCGCCGCTACTCTAATAAAGTTATTAACCCCTAAACCGCCGCACTCCCGCCTCGAAAACACTATAATAAATAGTATTAACCCCTAAACTGCCCCCCCAACGTCGCCGCCACTTACCTTTAAAATAAACCCTAATATAGCTACAATATAACGAATAATTATATTGTAGCTATTTAGTATTTATATTTATTTTACAGGCAACTTTGTATTTATTTTAACTAGGTACAATAGCTATTAAATAGTTATTTACTATTTAATAGCTACCTAGTTAAAATAATTACAAAATTACCTGTAAAATAAATCCTAACCTAAGCTACAATTAAACCTAACACTACACTATCAATAAATAAATTAAATAAATTACCTACAATTACATACAATTAAATAAACTAAACTAAATTACAAAAAAACAAACACTAAATTACAAAAAATAAAAAAAGATTACAAGAATATTAGGCTAATTACACCTACTCTAAGCCCCCTAATAAAATAAAAAAGCCCCCCAAAATAATAAAGGTCCCTACCCTATTCTAAATTAAAAAGTAATCAGCTCTTTTACCAGCCCTTAAAAGGGCTTTTTGCAGGGCATGCCCCAAAGTAATCAGCTCTTTTGCCTGTAAAAAAAATACAACCCCCCCAACATTAAAACCCACCACCCACATACCCCTACTCTAACCCACCCAAACCCCCTTAAATAAACCTAGCACTACCCCCCTGAAGATCTCCCTACCTTGAGTCGTCTTCACCCAGCCGGGCCGAAGTCTTCATCCGATGGGTCAGAAGAGGACATCCAGACCGGCAGAAGTCTTCATCCTATCCAGCCAGAAGAGGACATCCGGACCGGCAGACATCTTCATCCAAGCGGCATCTTCTATCTTCATCCATCCGGAGCAGAGCGGAGCCATCTTCTTCCCAGCCGACACGGATCCATCCTCTTCAACCGACGCCTACTCGCCGAATGAAGGTTCTTTAAATGACGTCATCCAAGATGGCGTCCCTCGAATTCCGATTGGCTGATAGGATTCTATCAGCCAATCGGAATTAAGGTAGGGAAAATCTGATTGGCTGATTCAATCAGCCAATCAGATTCAAGTTCAATCCGATTGGCTGATCCAATCAGCCAATCAGATTGAGCTTGCATTCTATTGGCTGTTCCGATCAGCCAATAGAATGCGAGCTCAATCTGATTGGCTGATTGGATAAGCCAATCAGATTTTTCCTACCTTAATTCCGATTGGCTGATAGAATCCTATCAGCCAATCGAAATTCGAGGGACGCCATCTTGGATGACGTCATTTAAAGGAACCTTCATTCGGCGAGTAGGCGTCGGTGGAAGAGGATGGATCGCCTGGGAAGAAGATGGCTCCGCTCCAGATGGATGAAGATAGAAGATGCTGCTTGGATGAAGATGTCTGCCGGTCCGGATGTCCTCTTCTGCCGGATAGGATGAAGACTTCTGCCGGTCTGGATGTCCTCTTCTGCCTGGATAGGATGAAGACTTCTGCCGGTCTGGATGTCCTCTTCTGCCCCATCGGATGAAGACTTCGGTCCGGCTGGGTGAAGACGACTCAAGGTAGGGAGATCTTCAGGGGGTAGTGTTAGGTTTATTTAAGGGGGGTTTGGGTGGGTTAGAGTAGGGGTATGTGGGTGGTGGGTTTTAATGTTGGGGGGGTTGTATTTTTTTTTACAGGCAAAAGAGCTGATTACTTTGGGGCATGCCCCGCAAAAAGCCCTTTTAAGGGCTGGTAAAAGAGCTGATTACTTTTTAATTTAGAATAGGGTAGGGACCTTTATTATTATTGGGGGCTTTTTTATTTTATTAGGGGGCTTAGAGTAGGTGTTATTAGCCTAATATTCTTGTAATCTTTTTTTATTTTTTGCAATTTAGTGTTTGTTTTTTTGTAATTTAGTTTAGTTTATTTAATTGTATGTAATTGTAGGTAATTTATTTAATTACTTTATTGATAGTGTAGTGTTAGGTTTAATTTTAACTTAGGTTAGGATTTATTTTACAGGTATTTTTGTAATTATTTTAACTAGGTAGCTATTAAATAGTAAATAACTATTTAATAGCTATTGTACCTATTTAAAATAAATACAGAGTTGCCTGTAAAATAAATATAAATCCTAAAATAGCTGCAATATAATTATTCGTTATATTGTAGCTAGTTTAGGGTTTATTTTACAGGTAAGTATTTAGTTTTAAATAGGAATACTTTAGTTAATAAGATTTAATTTATTTTGTTAGATTAAAATTATATTTAATTTAGGGGGGGTGTTAGGATTAGACTTAGCTTTAGGGGTTAATACATTTATTAGAGTAGCGGCGAGGTCCGGTCGGCAGATTAGGGGTTAATACTTGAAGTTAGGTGGCGGTGACATTGGGGTGGGGGCAGATTAGGGGTTAATAAATATTATGTAGGTGTTGGCAATTTTAGGGGCAGCAGATTAGGGGTTCATAGGGATAATGTAGGTGGCGGCGATGTGCGGTCGGCAGATTAGAGGTTAAAAATATTTATTATAGTGGCGGCGATGTGGGGGGACCTTGGTTTAGGGGTACATAGGTAGTTTATGGGTGTTAGTGTACTTTAGAGCACAGTAGTTAAGAGCTTTATATACCGGCGTTAGCCCATAAAGCTCTTAACTACAGCCTTTCCATGGGCGGTAGGAGTCTTGTCGGTAGAGGTCTAACGCTCACTTCAGCCAAGACTCTAAATACCAGCATTAGGAAGATCCCATTGAAAAGATAGGATACGCAATTGGCGTAAGGGGATCTGCGGTATGGAAAAGTTGCGGCTTGAAAGTGAGCGGTACACCTTTACCTGGCTGACTCTAAATACCAACGGGCGGCCAAAAGCAGCGTTAGGACCCCTTAACGCTGCTTTTGACGGCTAACGCAGAACTCTAAATCTAGGTGTAAGCATGGTAAAACATGTGATACAATGTTCCCTTATAGAATATCAGTGTCATCTAGAAACTTAAGCGCTTAGTTAGATTTACTTATGTGCCCATTAAAAAGTAATTTATTACACTTAAAGGAACATAAAAGTTCAAAAAAAGAAAATGCTCCATTGTATTTTTTTATTTTACTCAAGCATTAAAGTGATGGTAAATTTGAGAATTTAAAAAATGCTAGGATTTACAATAACTAAAAATAAAGGCAACCTGAATTCATCAGTTTAAAAAAACCTTCATCAGATTCACATCATTCACATAATTTATATTCTTTTCTTTTTCCTCTTTTTTATACAATTTTTGTCATATTACATTTCAATACAGCATCATTAACATTTAAACACAGCATCATTAACTTGTACCCAATGAAAATCTTTTTTTTTCTTTTTCCGTAAGCACACTATGATGATTATTAACTGACAATAAGATAACAAACACAACA
This sequence comes from Bombina bombina, assembly GCF_027579735.1. Taxonomy (NCBI): domain Eukaryota; kingdom Metazoa; phylum Chordata; class Amphibia; order Anura; family Bombinatoridae; genus Bombina; species Bombina bombina. The sequence goes on along the minus strand of NC_069502.1, from coordinate 478,688,439 downwards.
ACATTATTGGGAATGATAAGTTTGTGCAATATTTTCATGAAATATTTTCAGTGAGACAATTTAATTGTATATAGAACATACTTATTTAGGATGACACAACAAAAAGTTTTATTGATTTGCTGATAATACTGCATATTTTTTTTTTAGAAATTTCTTAAAATTCAATGTCGACGTTTTGGCCCAAAGTCAGGCCTTTATCTATCTATCTGTAATATCCTTAAGCAACACAAAGATTAACTGAAGGAGTTCAGGACAATCAGTTAATAGATTTGTGACACATGCAGAATACTATCTACTACCAAGTAGATAGGGTGTTAGTACTCGGCTTAATTTTGCCTAATTCTAGCTTGACAACATATACCAGAAATACTCGTGTCAGTGCAAGAGGAAGACTGAGTTTGTTTGCAGTATTATACAGTCACAAATACAACTGAAGGTTAGTTAGAAACACTAGCTGTTACTTTAAATAATTTGCTTGAAAATCAAATGCAGCAGCAGAGTTCATGTTAAAGATAACTTAACAGAGAATTGTTGAGATAAGCAGTGATGATTAATTACTCATGACCTCCCTGGTTGTTAGAGTGGAACAGAGCAAACAGTCTGATATTGAGCTGGAGGCTGCAGGGCTGAGGGCCGTGTCTGATGATGTCACGTCCATGGAGAGAGGAATGCAGAGTCTCTGCAAACTGTCAGGAACTCCGGATAAGGAGAGGAATTCTGCTAGATTAGCAACCAAGTGTTCAGGACACAAGAAACTGCGTAAAGGCTAGTATATCTGTTGAGAACAGAATCTTCAATAAACCAGCAAGGAACAGAAGTCAGCTGAAAGGTTATATACAGGTGAGAGGTGGTGATGAATAGATGATAAGGTGATATTGCTAGATGACTGATGTAAGGAATAAAGGAGGAATAGGAAGTTGAGCGTTACATACTCCCCCCACAAGGAAACCACAAAGAGGTTTCATGGAGCAGGCCTGTCCGGATGATGACTGTGGTACTGAGAAACAAGACAGGGAGCGGAGAGGTTACAGACGGGTTCCCAGGAATATTCAGAAGAATCATATCCAGACCAGTGGACGAGGTACTGAAGCTGACCACGAGAACGTCTGGAGTCTAGAATACTGTCAACCTCATATTCAGTACAAGGCAGAGGTAACTTACGGGAGGATGATTGGAGAGGAGTAGTAGACAAACAGGATTTGACAAGGGAAACATGGAAGGTAGGATGAATGTGAAAGGTAGGGGCAACTGCAGAGTGAGAGTGACAGGATTGAGTACAGCAGTTATGGGAAAAGGTCATATGAAGTGTTTCGTAAGCTCCTTGCATGGAGTATGACATTTTAAGTTCCTAGTTGAGAGCCAGACCTTCTGTCCAACCCTGTAATTAGGATGGGGTCTGTGTCGAAGGTCATAGAATTTCTTTTGGTTAAGCTGTGCTCGTTTCAAGTTATCCCGGACAAGATTGAAGGTCTGGTTAATGTTGTTAACAAGGTCAGCGACTCAAGGATTTTGAGTATCAGGTTTGTGTAGAGGATGAAACTGTGGGTAGTAACCATAGTTGATATAGCAAGGTGAAAATCCAGTGCTAGTGTTTGTGGAGTTATTGTACGCAAATTCAGCCAATGACAAGAAGGAAGACCAGGTATCCTGTTGATGCGAACAGTAGCATCTTAAATATTGAATAAGGCATTGATTAGTCCTCTCACATTGACCATTTGTTTGTGGGTGGTATGAGGTTGTCAAGGTTTGATGTATATTAAGGGATTTACATAATAATCTTCTGTTTTCAAAGTAAATTGAGAACCTCTGTCACTGAGGACTGTGTCAGGCAAACCATGAAGTCTTACTACTTCTTTAAGAAATATCTCTGCTGTTTGTTGAGCTGTGGGTAAAGACTCGATGGGTAGAAAGTGAGCAATCTTGGAAAATAAATCCACAATAACAAATATGACTGTGTTACCTTGAGATTTAGGGAGATCAACAATAAAGTCCATGGACACAGTGGACCAGGGTCTTTTTGCAACTGCTATAGGGATTATCAATCCGACAGGAAGCTGGTGCGAGGATTTTGAGGTGGCACATGTGGAACAAGATGAGATAAACTTCCTTACATAGCATCTCATGGAAGGCCACAAAAAGGATCTCTGAAGAAGATCAAATGTTTTCTTGAACCCTAAATGTCCAGCTAAAGGTGACTCATGTGTTGTATGTAGAATTGGTTGATGTAACTGAGGTGGTAGATAATAACGTGTACCGAAACAGAGTAAGCCATCCTCATCTGGGTGTAGAACATTAAGTGGTTTTGTCACATCGGACTGTTGTTTAACCTTGAGGTCTTGGAGAACATCAGTGATTAATCCTATGAAGCTTTGTTTTGGCATAACAGTTGAAGGGATGTCATCGGAAATAGGCTTGAGGTCTTTTCGAGACAGGGCATCAGCTTTACTATTTTTATTGCCGGGTCGATAAGTGATCACAAACTGGAACCTGGAAAAATATAGACTCCAGGGGAGTTGACGAGCAGAAAGTGTGCGGTTGGATTGAAGGTACTAGATATTTTTGTGGTTTGTAAGAATTATGATGGGTAATACTGCTCCTTCGAGAAGATGTCTCCACTGATCGAAGGAACACTTTATGGCTAACAACTCTCTTTCTCTCTGACAGGATAGTTCAACTCAGATGCAGTCATTACCCTTGAAAAATATGATATTGGATGGAGGGGATCTTTTAATGACTTTGGGAGAGCACTGAGGCAATTGCGTACTCGGAAGCATCTACTTCCAACATGAATTGAAAAGTAGTATCAGGAATTTGTAAGATGGGAGCAGTGACAAATCTTTGTTTGAGATGGTTAAAAGCAGACTGGCATTGTGCGGATCATCTGAAAGTCATATGGAGTTTAGTTAAATCAGTTAACAGTTTACAGATGGTAGCAAAGTGAGGAATGAATCGCCTGTAAAAGTTGGCGAAACCTAAAAATTGCTGTATCTCTTTTTTTGAGGTAGGTTGTGGCTAGTCTGTAATGGCTGAGATTTTGTTTGGCTCCATCCTAATATTTAAATGGTTTATGTGATAGCCAAGGAAGGAAATCTCAGGGGAATTACAGATGCATTTCTCCATTTTAGTATATAATCTGTGTGTACGCAATCTAGAAAGCACAACCCTAATGTGGTTAATATGGTCAGTTAGATTATTAGAATAAATGAGGATATCATCCAAGTAAATAACTAAAAAAGTATCAAGGATATCTCAGAAAATATTGTTTATGAAATTTTGGAATGTAGCCGGAGCATTACATAAACCGAATGGCATAACTGTATATTCGTACAGGCCATAACGGGTCCTGAATGCAGTCAGCAATTTGTCACCAGCTCTTATTCTAACAAGGTTGTAAGCTCCTCGCAGGTCGAGTTTGGTAAATACCTTAGCCCCACGTAATCTCTCAATCAACTTGGGTATGAGAGGCAAGGGGTACCTGTTCTTTTTCGTACACTTATTGAATTGCCTATAATCTATTATAGGGCGGAGGGAGCCATCCTTGTTTTTATTAAAAAATATACCCGCACCTGCTGGTGAGGTCGAGGGTCTGATAAAACCCTTTTTTAAATTATCACTAATATACTGCTTCAGGTGATCAAGCTCAGGTTTTGATAGCGGATAAATGTTGCCATAGGGTATTGAGGCACCAGGCAAAAGATCTATGGGGCAATCATAATGCCGATGTGGGGGTAAGGTCTCTGCCTCTTTCTTATCGAAAACATCTATGAAATCTACATAAGGAGTAGGCAAGGAGGAGTGAGACAGATGTAATATGTTAGAGGTAGGGAAACAGGTAGTTGAACAGAAATGAGATGCGAGAGTAAGGGAAAGTTTATCCCAGTGTAAAGTTAGTTGATGTAAACGTAACCAGGTGATGCCCAAAACTATTGGGAAGATAGGAGAAGAGATAATGTCAAAAGATAGTGTTTCAGTGTGACTATTATCAGTAGTTACCAAAAGTGGGATGGTTTGTTGGGATACTGGACCAGATCGAAGTTGGGAGCCATCAATAATTTTGAGAGGAACTGGTATGCTTTTTAAACAGAAAGGAATTTTATTGTTTTTAACCAAATCAAAATCAATGAAATTGCCACAGGTACCCGTGTCAATTAAGGCTTCGGTGTTGACTCGGTGCAGATCCCACTGTAAAGTTAAAGGTAAAATTATGTAAGAAGTATTTGCTATGGAAACAGTGGGGAGAAGAGATTTTCTTATCGGACTTCAGTTTTGACAAGGTAGGGCATCCCTTAACTACTTGGTCAGTAGTGGCCCAATACATGCACAAATTTAAGGAGCATCTACGTTTTTTTTTCTTGGGGGGTGAGAGGACCACGTAGAAAACTAATATCCATGGAATGATCTAGTTCTTTATATTGAGGAGACACACCTCTACCTGATGCTGAACTTGTGGCATTTCTCCAACTTACGTTCTCTAATTCTCCTATCAATAGTAACGGAGGTAGTGTATAAATCTTATAAATTATCTGGAATACCGATTCTGGACAACTAATCCTTTATATCTTTGGCTAAACCAAGCCTAAATTGATTCTTTAAAGACACCTCATTCCAGAGGGAATCTTTAGCCCAGATTTTAAATTGGACTATAAAATCCTCAACTGGATTCTTCATCTCTTTTAATGAACGGAGTTTAGCCTCTGCGGTAATTTTTCTGTAAGGATAATCATAAAGAGATGACATAGCTTTGAGAAAGGCATCAAGAGAATTTAGTATAGGGTCATGGTCTTCATAGAAGGAATCTGCCCAAGCACGGGGTTCTCCTCTTAGATAAGAAATAATAGTCAGTACCCTAGTCCTGTCAGAGGGGTAGGTTTTTGGTTTTAAGTCAAATAGAAACAGACAGGCATTTTTGAACTGCCTAAATGAGGAACGGTCTCCAGAGAACATTTCTGGTGGTGAAACCTGAGGTTCCGTGTGCGATTCAGGTAGTGAAGCTTTTGCAGAGAGTACTTCTCTGAGACAGGCTTTCATGCTGTGATTTTCAGCTTGCAGTTCTCTAAAAGCCTGTGTGAGGTTATCTAATATTTGATTTAAATTTTGTATTTGAGGAGATAAATCTGGAAGTTCCAATTTTTCTTTTTTAAAGCTGGTTTATTATGTAATATCCTTAAGCAACACAAAGATTAACTGAAGGAGTTCAGAACCTTTTAGGATAATCAGTTAATAGATTTGTGACAAGTGCAGAATACCATCTACTACCAAGTAGATAGGGTATTAGTACTCGGCTTGATTTTGCCTAATTCTAGCTTCACAACATATACCAGATATACTTGTGTCAGTGCAAGAGGCAGACTGAGTTGTTTGCAGTATTATACAGTCTCAAATACAACTGAAGGTTAGTTAAAAACAGTAGCTGTTACTTTAAATAATTTGCTTGAAAATCAAATGCAGCGGCAGAGTTCACGTTAAAGATAACTTAATAGAGAATTGTTGAGATAAACAGTGACGATTAATTACTCATGACCTCCCTGGTTGTTAGAGTGGAACAGAGCAAGCAGTCTGATATCGAGCTGGAGGCAGAGTGGCTGGAAACGCTGCAGGGCTGAGGGCCGTGTCTGATGATGTCACACCCACGGAGAGAGGAATAGTGATGTTGCGAACCTAAAAATTTTTGTTCGTGAACGGCGGACTCAAACTTCCGCAACTGTTCTCGAACCGGCGAACCGGGCGAACCGCCATTGACTTCAATAGGCAGGTGAACTTTAAAACCAACAGGGACTCTTTCTGGCAACAATAGTGATGGAAAAGTTGTTTCAAGGGGACTAACACCTGGACTGTGGCATGCCGGAGGGGGAGCCAAGGCAAAACTCCCATGGAAAATTACATAGTTGATGCAGAGTCTGGTTTTAAGCCATAAAGGGCATACATCCCCTAACATTCCTAAATTGGAATAACGTGCTTTAAAACATCAGGTATGATGTTGTATCGATCATGTAGTGTAAGGGTTACGCCCGCTTCACAGTGACAGACCAAACTTCCCGTTTAAAGGTAAAGTCTACACCAGAATTTTTATTGTTTTAAAAGATAGATAATCCCTTTATTACCCATTTCCCAGTTTTGCATAACTAACACATTTATAATAATATACTTTTAACCTCTGTGATTATCTTGTATCTAAGCCTCTGCAAACACTAGCAGACTGATGTTTCACAGTCAAAAAACTTTTTGTTTTAAATATTTACAATACTGTTATAACAAATATGATTGGTGGCACTAGTTGGCAAGTGGGCCTGGCACACACGCTGGCAGGCAGGCAACTGCAATTAGATTACACTAGCAGACTGATGTTTCACAGTCAAAAAAGTTTTTGTTTTAAATATTTACAATACTGTTATAACAAATATGATTGGTGGCACTAGTTGGCAAGTGTGCCTGGCACACACGATGGCAGGCAGGCAACTGCAATTAGATTACACTAGCAGACTGATGTTTCAAAGTCAAAAAAGTTTTTTTTTTTAAAATATTTACAATACTGTTATAACAAATATGATTGGTGGCACTAGTTGGCAAGTGGGCCTGGCACACACGCTGGCAGGCAGGCAGGCAACTGCAATAAGATTACATTAGCAGACTGATGTTTCACAGTCAATAAAGTTTTTTTTAAAATATTTACACTACTGTTATAACAAATATGATTGGTGGCACTAGTTGGCAAGTGGCCTGGCACACACGCTGGCAGGCAGGTAACTGCAATTAGATTACACTAGCAGACTGATGTTTCACAGTCAAAAATGTTTTTTTTAAAATATTTACAATACTGTTATAACAAATATGATTGGTGGCACTAGTTGGCAAGTGGGCCTGGCACACACACGCTGGCAGGCAGGTAACTGCAATTAGATTACACTAGCAGACTGATGTTTCACAGTCAAAAAAGTTTTTTTTAAAATATTTACACTACTGTTATAACAAATATGATTGGTGGCACTAGTTGGCAAGTGGGCCTGGCACACACGCTGGCAGGCAGGCAGGCAACTGCAATTAGATTACACTAGCAGACTGATGTTTCACAGTCAAAAATTTTTTAAAAAAAAATATTTACACTACTGTTATAACACATATGATTGGTGGCACTAGTTGGCAAGTGGGCCTGGCACACACGCTGGCAGGCAGGCAACTGCAATTAGATTACTCTAGCAGACTGATGTTTCACAGTCAAAAAAGTTTTTGTTTTAAATATTTACAATACTGTTATAACAAATATAATTGGTGGCACTAGTTGGCAAGTGGGCCTAGCACACACGCTGGCAGGCAGGCAACTGCAATTAGATTACACTAGCAGACTGATGTTTCACAGTCAAAAAAGTTTTTTTTTTTTAAATATTTACACTACTGTTATAACAAATATGAGTGGTGGCACTAACTTGGCAAGTGGGCCTGGCACACACGCTGGCAGGCAGGCAACTGCAATTAGATTACTCTAGCAGACTGATGTTTCACAGTCAAAAAAGTTTTTGTTTTAAATATTTACAATACTGTTATAACAAATATAATTGGTGGCACTAGTTGGCAAGTGGGCCTAGCACACACGCTGGCAGGCAGGCAACTGCAATTAGATTACACTAGCAGACTGATGTTTCACAGTCAAAAAAGTTTTTTTTTTTTAAATATTTACACTACTGTTATAACAAATATGAGTGGTGGCACTAACTTGGCAAGTGGGCCTGGCACACACGCTGGCAGGCAGGCAACTGCAATTAGATTACACTAGCAGACTGATTTTTCACAGTCAAAAAAGTTTTTATTTTAAATATTTACACTACTGTTATAACAAATATGATTGGTGGCACTATTTGGCAAGTGTGCCTGGCACACATGCTGGCAGGCAGGCAACTGCAATTAGATTACACTAGCAGACTGATGTTTCACAGTCAAAAAAGTGTTTTTTTTTAAATATTTACACTACTGTTACAACAAATGACTCTGAGTGGTGGCACTAGTTGGCAAATGGGCCTGGCACACACGCTGGCAGGCAGGCAACTGCAATTAGATTACACTAGCAGACTGATGTTTCACAGTCAAAAAAGTTTTTTTTAAAAAAATTTACACTACTGTTACAACAGATATGAGTGGTGGCACTTATCAAGTGGGCCTGGCACACACGCTGGCAGGCAGGCAACTGCAATTAGATTACACTAGCAGACTGATGTTTCACAGTCAAAATTACACAGGCAAAAAAAAAAGATGTTCTAGCCCTAAAAAGGGCTTTTTGAGGTGCTGTCCTTACAGCAGAGATCAGATGAGTCCTTCAGGACTGTAGTGGACACTGAATACACTAGCCTAGCTATGAATTTCCCTATAAAATCAGCAGCAGCTACACTAACAGCAGCTACACTCTCACTAAGAATGCAGGATTAGAATGAATCTAAAATGGCTGCTGTCCAGGAGTTGGGGGGTCTGGGAGGGAGTGTCTGCTGCTGATTGGCTGAAATATGTCTGCAGACTGTGAGACACAGGGTCAAAGTTTACTCAATGATGACGAATAGGAGGCGGCGAACATGAACAAGCTATGTTCGCCGGTAACTATTCGCCGGCGAACTATTCGCAACATCACTAGAGAGGAATGCAGTCTCTGCAAACTGTCAGGAACTCCGGACAAGGAGAGGAATTCTGCTAGATTAGCAACCAAGTGTTCAGGACACAAGAAACTGCGTAAAGGCTAGTATATCTATTGAGATCAGAATCTTCAATAAACCAGCACGTTACGGAAGTCACCTGGAAGGTTATATACAGGTGAGAGGTGGTGATGAATAGATGATAAGGTGGTATTGCTAGATGACTGATGTAAGGAATAAAGGAGGAATAGGAAGATGAGCATTACACTATCTATCTATTGGGTACTTTTAAAGTGCAAACTAATCACCCATGAGGGTCTCAAGGCACTAAGGTAGAAAAGAGGGGGGCTAAGGGAAGATGATTCAGTCAAAGTGCCAGGTCTTGAGGTCCTTCCTGAAGTTTGCAAGGGAGGTGGATTGTCTGAGGTGTAGCGGGAGGGTGTTCCATGTCTTTGCTGCCATATAGGAGAAGGATCTTCCTCCAGCTGTTGTTTTTCTGATTCAGGGGATGACTGCAAGTGCTTAGTTGGCAGATCGGAGTTGTCTGGGGGTTTTTAGAAATTGACGCGGTGGTTGATGTATTTTGGACCGATGCTGTGGAGGGCCTTGAATGCGTGGGTTAGAAACTTGAAGGTGATTCTCTTGTAGACGGGGAGCTAGTGCAGGTTCCTTAGGTGTTCGGCGATGTAGCTTTGATGAGGCATGTCGAGCATGAGTCTGGCTGAGGCATTCTGGATGCGTTGGAGGCTTTTTTGGATCTTGATGGTGGACCTGGTGTATAGTGCATTGCCGTAGTCCAGTCGACTACTGATGAGGGCGTGGGTGACATATTTTCTGATTTTGGTAGGGATCCGCTTGAAGATTTTTCGCAGTAGGTGGAGTATGTGAAAACAAGTCGAAGAGACAGCGTTGATTTGGCGGTCCATGGAGAGTGATGAGTCAAAGATGATGCCTAGATTTTGTGCATGGTGTGTTGGAGTTGGAGGGTGTCTGAGGGCTGTGGGCCACTAGGAGTCATCCCATGTGAATTTGGTGGGTCTGAGGAGGAGGATTTCAGTCTAGTCAGTGTTGAGTTTGAGACGGTTATCGTTCATCCAGGTGGCTATTGCTGTCAGTCCTTCGTGGACGTTTTTCTTGGTGGTGCGGGGTCTCAGGTGAGTGAGATGATTAACTGGGTGTTGTCGGTATAGGAGATGATGTTGAGGTTGTGTCGTCGGATAATGATGGCGAGAGGGGCCATGTAGATGTTGAAAAGGGTTGGGCTGAGTGAAGAGCCTTGGGGTACGCCACAGCTGATTGCTGTGGTATTGGAGGAGAAGGGCAGGAGTCTGACTTTCTGGGTTTTTTGAGGTGATCCATTCCAGGCCTTATTGCGGATGCCGGCATTGTGTAGGCGGGTGAGGAGGGTGCTGTCTTTATCAAGTAAAAAACAAATGTAATTTCCCTGTGCTGGTTAGACCTGATAAGCCAGTGGGGTAAAGGATGATCCCAAGCCTCCGAGAAAATCTTAATTGCTAATGAGAAAAGTACTACCAAGTAATAGATAACTCTACCCACAGCGCTAACAGCTTAAATCAGATGAGTAAAAATATATAGTAGTAATATGTTGCAGATCAAAAAGATATAGCTAACTCTTAAGTATACAATGTATCAAAAGGCACACGTTATTAAAATACAATGAATATGCTGATCAGACGTATATAAAAACACAAAAAAACGTTAAAAACAAATTTTAAAAACAAATTAACTAATTGTCCCAAAGGAAGCGATGGTGAAAAACAAAGTGTAGTATCAGATGATATAGGCAATCACTGTGAAGCTGGAATCCAAACCGAAGGCCAGATGACTAGCAGTAAGATGTTTCACATCAGATCAGGATAGGAGACCAGAGGTTCTCTTTAGAAGCGATATCTTCCTCTCAAGGCGTATGCCAGTCTTTGAAAGTGGCAGCTGAATCAGTTTCCACAATAGTGATATGATATTAACAGCAGCTTTCGATAGATCCTTCTTAATACGGATGTCTCTGAACTTGTGTGATTGACAAGTTGTGCTGGATCAAGACAACATGTCAATTTACATCCACATAATATGTGCACAGAAGTGGCGTTCAAGCTGTCCTCCCAAAGTCGATAGACAGACAGATACTATGTGGATATAAATTGACATGTTGTCTTGATAAAGGCTTGACTTTGGGCTGAAACGTCGACATTGACATTGAAATTTCTCAAATAAAGCTTGAATTTCAAATTCTTCTGAGTGCCCTTACCTATGAGACTGAATATATATTCTGAATCTTTTGGATTGCACCCAGGTCAATTGATGAGGATCAATGGTGGAGTGCTTGGCTACCAACATTTCTCTCTCTCTTTCTCTCTCTCTCTCTCTCTCTCTCTCTCTCTCTCTCTCTCTCTCTGTGTGTATATATATATATATATATATATATATATATATATTGTTAAATACATTTTAATACTATTTTCAATGAAAGTTTTAAATTGTATTTTTATTGTTATCTTTTGTAATAGCAAATTTGTTCATATATGTATCTAGCATCAAAGATTTTTTTATGGATTTCCATGCACTTGATTGGACAATTCATATTACTCACATCCGCTCACCATGCAATGTAGAGGGTTAAAAAGACTGTTTGTTTTTTAATCTTATATACCTGATTAAATGGCCGAGAAGCGGGTTGCAAAATAAAATCCTTTTTATTGACTTTACCATACTTTGGACATTTGTTTTTCCACACAATTTGGTGTTTCCAGAGGTTGACTGTTACATTCAATCAGTTTTCCCTTTGAGAGTCGGAAGTGTTCTGGGACGTGCAGAATCCCATGCGATTTCAGCGGCACACATACCTACTGTGATAATACCAGCAGAAGGTGGAAACCTGCGGAGTGTGCTGATTGCTGTGAGTGTCAGCCAGCTCAATAGCACCTTTTCCGTACAGGTACCCCAAGTGAATTTCTTACATATCCGTTTGGCTATTTTTTTCAGCAAAGTTAAACTATTAGGCGCCCCTTGTTTTCTTATATAGTTACAGAGTGACTTCCTCACCAGTTACTGAAGTGGAGCTGCCATAATCAGCATTTGAGATTTTCAAGGACTTTACCATTGTGTATTTCTTTTGAATTTCTGGAGAACTGTATTATACATTATAGCCCCAAATAACTTTTTAGCATCCATTTATATATTAATCTCATCATATTGCTGTGTATACTAAATATTCATTTGTTGTGTACATTATTTTATGCATATCACACTTTGGGTACTTTGCTCATTGCATTCATTTTTGTACTGAATATACAAATCTTACAAAACTAAACCATTATTTTGTATAATATAGGTATTCACAACATGGCTTGTGAGCCCTCTTGGGGTAATCATCTTGATTCCCCATTTCTTTTCAGAGAGTTTGAAAAAACAACTGATGAATAGGTACCTTTATTTTGCTGCGGCTTCATCGATAACCTAAGTGTCTCTAGTTGCCATGGCAAAGCTCATTTTTTTCAATGAGGTGACCCTTCCACCTCAGCCAATAGCCGTGCTAGCCAGAGAGGCTTAGATAAAGATAACTATTCATCAGGTTTTTTTTTTAAACTGATGAATGAAGGTCGTCTTTATTTTTAGTAAATCCAAACGTGTTACAATCACTATACATATATATATAAATAACACTTTCATCTATGTGAAGAACATTGGAATGTAAAATATTCATAACTACCTTCTGGTTGGCTCTGTAGGTCGGGTTAACAAATGAGCAATAAGTGTTAGGTTTTTTTTAACATTAAAGTCTAAGGCCTAGATTTAGAGTTCGGCGGTAGCCGTCAAAACCAGCGTTAGAGGCTCCTAACGCTGGTTTTGGCCGCCCGCTGGTATTTGGAGTCAGTGATTAAAGGGTCTAACGCTCACTTTACAGCCGCGACTTTTCCATACCGCAGATCCCCCTACGCCATTTGCGTAGCCTATCTTTTCAATGGGATCTTTCTAACGCTGGTATTTAGAGTCGTTTCTGAAGTGAGCGTTAGAGCTCTAACGACAAGATTCCAGCCGCCTGAAAATAGCAGGAGTTAAGAGCTTTCTGGCTAACGCCGGTTCATAAAGCTCTTAACTACTGTGCCCTAAAGTACACTAACACCCATAAACTACCTATGTACCCCTAAACCGAGGTCCCCCCACATCGCCGCCACTCGATTAAAATTTTTAACCCCTAATCTGCCGACCGCCACCTACGTTATACTTATGTACCCCTAATCTGCTGCCCCTAACCCCGCCGACCCCTATATTATATTTATTAACCCCTAACTTGCCCCCCACAACGTCGCCGCAAGCTACTTAAAATAATTAACCCCTAATCTTCCGACCGCAAATCGCTGCCACCTACGTTATCCCTATGTACCCCTAATCTTCTGCCCCTAACATCGCCGACCCCTATGTTATATTTATTAACCCCTAATCTGCCCTCCCTAACATCGCCGACACCTACCTTCAATTATTAACCCCTAATCTGCCGACCGGAGCTCACCGCTATTCTAATAAATGTATTAACCCCTAAAGCTAAGTCTAACCCTAACACTAACACCCCCCTAAGTTAAATATAATTTTTATCTAACGAAATAAATTAACTCTTATTAAATAAATGATTCCTATTTAAAGCTAAATACTTACCTGTAAAATAAATCCTAATATAGCTACAATATAAATTACATTTATATTATAGCTATTTTAGGATTAATATTTATTTTACAGGTAACTTTGTATTTATTTTAACCAGGTACAATAGCTATTAAATAGTTAAGAACTATTTAATAGTTACCTAGTTAAAATAATTACAAATTTACCTGTAAAATAAATCCTAACCTAAGATATAATTAAACCTAACACTACCCTATCAATAAAATAATTAAATAAACTACCTACAATTACCTACAATTAACCTAACACTACACTATCAATAAATTAATTAAACACAATTGCTACAAATAAATACAATTAAATAAACTAGCTAAAGTACAAAAAATAAAAAAGAACTAAGTTACAGAAAATAAAAAAATATTTACAAACATAAGAAAAATATTACAACAATTTTAAACTAATTACACCTACTCTAAGCCCCCTAATAAAATAACAAAGACCCCCAAAATAAAAAATGCCCTACCCTATTCTAAAATACAAAAATTACAAGCTCTTTTACCTTACCAGCCCTGAACAGGGCCCTTTGCGGGGCATGCCCCAAGAATTTCAGCTCTTTTGCCTGTAAAAAAAAACATACAATACCCCCCCCCCAACATTACAACCCACCACCCACATACCCCTAATCTAACCCAAACCCCCTTAAATAAACCTAACACTAATCCCCTGAAGATCTTCCTACCTTGTCTTCACCATCCAGGTATCACCGATCCGTCCTGGCTCCAAGATCTTCATCCAACCCAAGCGGGGGTTGGCGATCCATAATCCGGTGCTCCAAAGTCTTCCTCCTATCCGGCAAGAAGAGGACATCCGGACCGGCAAACATCTTCTCCAAGCGGCATCTTCTATGTTCTTCCATCCGATGACGACCGGCTCCATCTTGAAGACCTCCAGCGCGGATCCATCCTCTTCTTCCGACGACTAGACGACGAATGACGGTTCCTTTAAGGGACGTCATCCAAGATGGCGTCCCTCGAATTCCGATTGGCTGATAGGATTCTATCAGCCAATCGGAATTAAGGTAGGAATTTTCTGATTGGCTGATGGAATCAGCCAATCAGAATCAAGTTCAATCCGATTGGCTGATCCAATCAGCCAATCAGATTGAGCTCGCATTCTATTGGCTGTTCCGATCAGCCAATAGAATGCGAGCTCAATCTGATTGGCTGATTGGATCAGCCAATCGGATTGAACTTGATTCTGATTGGCTGATTCCATCAGCCAATCAGAATATTCCTACCTTAATTCCGATTGGCTGATAGAATCCTATCAGCCAATCGGAATTCGAGGGACGCCATCTTGGATGACGTCCCTTAAAGGAACCGTCATTCGTCGTCTAGTCGTCGGAAGAAGAGGATGGATCCGCGCTGGAGGTCTTCAAGATGGAGCCGGTCGTCATCGGATGGAAGAACATAGAAGATGCCGCTTGGAGAAGATGTTTGCCGGTCCGGATGTCCTCTTCTTGCCGGATAGGAGGAAGACTTTGGAGCACCGGATTATGGATCGCCAACCCCCGCTTGGGTTGGATGAAGATCTTGGAGCCAGGACGGATCGGTGATACCTGGATGGTGAAGACAAGGTAGGAAGATCTTCAGGGGATTAGTGTTAGGTTTATTTAAGGGGGTTTGGGTTAGATTAGGGGTATGTGGGTGGTGGGTTGTAATGTTGGGGGGGGGTATTGTATGTTTTTTTTTACAGGCAAAAGAGCTGAAATTCTTGGGGCATGCCCCGCAAAGGGCCCTGTTCAGGGCTGGTAAGGTAAAAGAGCTTGTAATTTTTGTATTTTAGAATAGGGTAGGGAATTTTTTATTTTGGGGGTCTTTGTTATTTTATTAGGGGGCTTAGAGTAGGTGTAATTAGTTTAAAATTGTTGTAATATTTTTCTTATGTTTGTAAATATTTTTTTATTTTCTGTAACTTAGTTCTTTTTTATTTTTTGTACTTTAGATAGTTTATTTAATTGTATTTATTTGTAGCAATTGTGTTTAATTAATTTATTGATAGTGTAGTGTTAGGTTAATTGTAGGTAATTGTAGGTAGTTTATTTAATTATTTTATTGATAGGGTAGTGTTAGGTTTAATTATATCTTAGGTTAGGATTTATTTTACAGGTAAATTTGTAATTATTTTAACTAGGTAACTATTAAATAGTTCTTAACTATTTAATAGCTATTGTACCTGGTTAAAATAAATACAAAGTTACCTGTAAAATAAATATTAATCCTAAAATAGCTATAATATAATTATAATTTATATTGTAGCTATATTAGGATTTATTTTACAGGTAAGTATTTAGCTTTAAATAGGAATCATTTATTTAATAAGAGTTAATTTATTTCGTTAGATAAAAATTATATTTAACTTAGGGGGGTGTTAGTGTTAGGGTTAGACTTAGCTTTAGGGGTTAATACATTTATTAGAATAGCGGTGAGCTCCGGTCGGCAGATTAGGGGTTAATAATTGAAGGTAGGTGTCGGCGATGTTAGGGAGGGCAGATTAGGGGTTAATACTATTTATGATAGGGTTAGTGAGGCGGATTAGGGGTTAATAACTTTATTATAGTAGCGCTCAGGTCCGGTCGGCAGATTAGGGGTTAATAAGTGTAGGTAGGTGTCGGCGACGTTGTGGGGGGCAGATTAGGGGTTAATAAATATAACATAGGGGTCGGCGATGTTAGGGCAGCAGATTAGGGGTACATAGGGATAACGTAGGTGGCGGCGGTTTACGGAGCGGCAGATTAGGGGTTAAAAGTGTAATGCAGGGGTCAGCGATAGCGGGGGCGGCAGATTAGGGGTTAATAAGTGTAAGGCTAGGGGTGTTTAGACTCGGGGTACATGTTAGAGTGTTAGGTGCAGACGTAGGAAGTGTTTCCCCATAGGAAACAATGGGGCTGCGTTAGGAGCTGAACGCTGCTTTTTTGCAGGTGTTAGGTTTTTTTTCAGCTCAAACAGCCCCATTGTTTCCTATGGGAGAATCGTGCACGAGCACGTTTTTGAGGCCGGCCGCGTCCGTAAGCAACTCTGGTATCGAGAGTTGTATTTGCGGTAAAAATGCTCTACGCTCCTTTTTTGGAGCCTAACGCAGCATTTGTTTGAACTCTCGATACCAGAGTTAAATTTATGGTGCGGCCAGAAAAAAACCCGCGGAGCGTTAACAGCCCTTTTACCGCCAAACTCCAAATCTAGCCGTAAGAGGAGAAGAAGTTAGCACTTTTCGTGATATCCTGAAGTTAGCGAGTATCAGCTTTTGCTTGTGTGTAAACTTGTAATGCTTTCGCTAACCCACCTGCATTACAAGTTTACTTCCAGTGATGTTTACATGAGAGCGAAAGCGCTAAATAGCGCACCAGTTGTAATCTAGCCCAATGTGACTATTTTTATTTTGTAAAAATAAATAAATAAAAATAGTTCAAATGAGTAACTGGAAACATTTCCATTCTGGGAATTAGTTAAAGGGACACTGAACCCAATTTTTTTCTTTTGTGATTCCGATAGAGAATGCAAGTTTAAGCTACTTTCTAATTTACTCCTATTATCATTTTTTCTTAATTATCTAGGTATCTTTATTTGAAATGCAAGAATGTAAGTTTAGATGCCTGCCCATTTTTGGTGAACAACCTGGGTTGTTCTTGCTGATTGGTGGATAAATTCACCCACCAATAAACAAGCTCTGTCCAGGGTTCTGAACCAAAAAAATAGCTTAGATGCCTTCTTTTTCAAATAAAGATAACAATAGAACAAAGAAAAATTGATAATAGGAGTAAAATAGAAAGTTGCTTAAAATTGCATGCTCTATCTGAATCATGAAAGAAAAAAAATTGGGTTCAATGTCCCTTTAAGCTTACACAGTCACAAAAAAATATGCATTGAAAGAATGTGTGATGTTTCTTAGTTACAATATACCACAAAAAAAACCTACAAGTTAATAAAATGAAAGAGAAATAGAGAGGGGGAGGAAGACATAATGGGGGAGGGGTGAGAGAGATTATACTGTGTCTGTAAAGTACTTTGATAAAGCTTCTGACAACTTTTTCTTCTCAAAATTATTTCTTAGCTAAGGTGAGAAAAAATAGCAGCTCTCTCTATGTCATTTAGCTGTCAGTATTTTGCCAAAACAGCACTCTGTAAAAAACATTGAATTACTAGAAGAAAATGAATTTCCCACTGAGCTTTCTGTAGTGCTTGTTTGGAAGTCTTTTGTCTTTGTTTAGCAGACAGCTACCCAAAAACATGATTCACATAAACACTGAAAGAACAGTGTACAAAGCAAAAGTATCTTTATCGACGTGCATTTTATAACATCCATTTGCAAGTAGATAGCAGATCACATGATCTATTTCTCTAGTAATTATGTAGGTTTATGTTTCAGTAGAATAGTTGTAGTTTTATTTTCTTTGCACATCCATTTGAATTATATGAAAGCAAGATATATAAAAAAAGGCCTGGTATTGGATTGCTTCTTCAATGTGCCGATAAGTGAGATGCAATGTGGATTATTTTGGGGTAAAATACAATTTTATGACTATGTCAATCACTCAACACTTAAAGGGACAGTCTAGTCAAAATTAAACTTTCATGCTTCAGATGGGGCATGTAATTTTAAACAACTTTCCAATTTACTTCTATTATCTAATTTGCTCAATTCTTTAGATATCCTTTGTTGAAGAAATAGCAATGCACATGTGTGAGCCAATCACACAAGTATATAGATAGAAGTTACGCTCGTATATTTCTGCCTTCGGCCGTAGTTTTTTGGCCCATAGACAGGTATACCAAACCAGCGCAGTTTGGTATCCATAAGGACTTACGTGGCGAAAATGGAGAAATCTTACTCCATTTTCACCTCGACACAAAATGCAGGCGTAGTAAGCCTTACGCTGAGTATTGGAGCCCTGTAACTCCCTAAACTACCTGCAAAATAAAACCTAACACCTAACGCATGCGCAATTTCTATCTACCTCAACCGCGATCCCCCACAGCAATCTCTAATAAAGTGTTTAACCCCTAAACCACTGCTCCCGGACCCCGCCGCCACCTACATTAAATGTCTAACCCTCTAATGGGATCCCCCTACACCGCCGCCACCTACATTAAAATTATTAAACCCTAATGTATTCTCCCTACACCGCCACCATCTATATTAAAATTATTACCCCCTAATGTGAGCCCCCTACCCCGCCGCCACCTATTTTAACTATATTACCCCCTAATGTGAGCCCCCTACCCCGCCGCCACCTATATTAACTATATTACCCCCTAATATGATCCCCCTACACCGCCGCCACCTATAATAAATGTTTTACCCCCTAAAATGTCCCTACCCTAAACTAAATTACAAATAGGACAACGGGAAGTCAATGGAGCCTGAGGCTGACTGTCAAAACGGACTAAGGGTATAAATTAACCGAGATCAATTAAGTGGTCTGCTAGATAAGCTCAAAATAGAAACATATAAATGATTGCAAAAAATATATATAATGATCGAACAATTTCCCCAAGTATAGGTGAACAAACATTAATACAGCTCGATGCAGGTGGGGTTACTAATTGGGTGGTATGGAGAGAGGGCTAAAAGGATGCAAAATAATACAAAATAATAAATATATTATATCAACAAAATATGTAATTTAATGAATGGATTAATAACAGCATATATATACATTTACACCGGTGTATACAATAAAATGAATTAAAATAGATAGGAAAATATAATTGATATAGCAATATCAATAGGATTAAAATAAACGATTCAATGTGCAGTCGGATCCTAACATTGCTGGGATATATGCAATGTTCAATCGCTCAAACTGTCGAAATAGGCAACACTGTATATTGTTTAGTGCTGACTCAAAAGTGCAAATCCCTTCGATTGTAAGTTATAATGTTACCACTGGCAAATACAAAGTGTTTGTTAAATACGGTGTATAAATGAATAGAAAAAAGGGGATATCCTCCTGGTAAGGCAGTCTGTGCAAGTGTGAATCTAGGTTAAACTTAGCCGTATAGATTTAGCTGCTTGTTCTATCTTCAGTTGTTACAACAGTTAGCAATAATTTGCAGTCTTCAGGAGTTGCGCCAATAGATATAATTCAGCAACAACAAGGAAAGAGCTTTTTACTCACTTGGAGCTTTCGGCGTCCTCACTCTCTTTACACGTATCCTCTGTGTGATGCAATGTTAGTAGGGTCCAGCCAATTAGGACCGTTAAAGTGCGCGCACTTATTTGAAACCTTGAACTCTTTGAAAGTGAAAGACTCCTACCGGCTCAGTGTGTACGATCTGTGCACGTAGAAAGAGTCGGTCCTGGGAGTGATTTCTTTGCTGCAGGAGCAATCAATGCGGACGTCTATGCGTTTCAGCTGTTTAAGCCTTTATCAAGATGTCCATTTTACGTTGCTCCTCCATTTTATAGGCTAGTTTAACTCTTGCACACCTGAATACCTGATTCACTTCCGTCTTGCTCATATATTGTGACGTTAATCAGATAAAAGACAAGTAGTCCTGTTGATTTTATCTAGGGCACAGAAAACTCAATATCTAATATGTCGTGATTGTGAAAGTTTAAACGAAATTCTCTCTGATGATAATACCTTGTAAAAACACAAGAAATACACCTTAACATTTGCATAACTTGTGGATATTTTGAAATAAAACTGATAGAATATCTATATAAATACTTACTATGAAATCAGGAGTAATTTTCTAATCCATGATCAAACTTTCCTCTCCAACTTAAGCATCTAATGAACGACTAGAAAACTCGTGATAAAAACCTTTTATTTTTTGTATTAATATAATTAATATAAATAAAAGGTTATCACAAGTTTTCTGTTGTAACAACTGAAGAACAAGCAGCTAAATCTATACGGCTAAGTTTAACCTAGCTTCACACTTGCACAGACTGCCTTACCAGGAGGATATCCTCTTTTTTCTATTCATTTATACACCGTATTTAACGAACACTTTGTATTTGCCAGTGGTAACATTATAACTTACAATCAAAGGGATTTGCACTTTTGAGTCAGCACTAAACAATATACAGTGTTGCCTATTTCGACAGTTTGAGCGATTGAACATTGCATAAGTTGCCACTAGGGCCGTGGTATATCCCAGCAATGTTAGGATCCGACTGCACATTGAATTGTTTATTTTAATCCTATTGGTATTGCTATATCAATTATATTTTCCTATCTATTTTAATTCATTTTATTGTATACACCGGTGTAAATGTATATATATATGCTGTTATTAATCCATTCATTAAATTACATATTTTGTTGATATAATATATTTATTTATTATTTTGTATTATTTTGTGTCCATTTAGCTCTCTCTCCATACCACCCAATTAGTAACCCCACCTGCATCGAGCTGTATTAATGTTTGTTCACCTATAGTTGGAGAAATTGTTCGATCATTATATATATTTTTGGCAATCATTTATATGTTTCTATTTTGAGCTTATCTAGCAGACCACGTAATTGATCTTGGTTAATTTATACCCTTAGTCCGTCTTGACAGTCAGCCTCAGGCGCCACTGACTTCCCATTGTCCTGTATCTGTTTATCCCATTCATAACTGTGAGAAGTGTGAATTTGTCACTTGGCCAGCACTGTCCCTACCTCCGCAGTCCAGTGTTAACCCTTCTCTTCCTTAAATTACAAATAGCCCTGAAAAGGGCCTTTGCAGGGCATTGTCCCAAAGTAACCAGCTCTATTATCAGCCCTTAAAAGGGCCTTTTGCGGGGCATTGCCCCAAAGTAACCAGCTCTATTACCAGCCCTTAAAAGGGCCTTTTGCAGAGCATTGTCCCAAAGTAATCAACTCTTTTACCTGTAATCTAATCCCCCTACACTGCCGCCACCTATATTAAATATATTAACCCCTAATCTAATCCCCCTACACCGCCGCCACCTATATTAAATGTATTAACCCCTAATCTAATTCCCCTACACCGCCGCAACCTATATTAAATGTATTAACCCCTAATCTGACCCCCCTACACCGCCGCCACCTATATTAACTATATTAACCCTATCTAACTCTAACACCCCTAACTTAATTATTATTAAAATAAATCTAAATAATATTAATAATATTAACTAAATTATTCCTATTTAAAACTAAATACTTACCTATAAAATAAACCCAATCGCCTAGATTTAGAGTTCTGCGTTAGCCGTCAAAAGCAGCGTTAAGGGGTCCTAACGCTGCTTTTGGCCGCCCGCTGGTATTTAGAGTCAGCCAGGTAAAGGTGTACCGCTCACTTTCAAGCCGAGACTTTTCCATACCGCAGATCCCCTTACGCCAATTGCTTGTCCTATCTTTTCAATGGGATCTTCCTAACGCTGGTATTTAGAGTCTTGACTGAAGTGAGCGGTACACCCTCTACCGACAAGACTCCTACCGCCCATGGAAAGGCTGTAGTTAAGAGCTTTATGGGCTAACGCTGATATATAAAGCTCTTAACTACAGTGCTCTAAAGTACACTAACACCCATAAACTACCTATGTACCCCTAAACCGAGGTCCCCCCACATCGCCGCCACTATAATAAATATTTTTAACCCCTAATCTGCCCCCACCTCAACGTCACCGCCACCTAACTACACTTATTAACCCCTAATCTGCCGACCGGACCTCGCCGCTACTCTAATAAAGTTATTAACCCCTAAACTGCTGCACTCCCACCTTGCAAACCCTATAATAAATAGTATTAACCCCTAGTGATGTCCCGAACTGTTCGCCCGCGAACGGTTCACAGCGAACATAGGTTGTTCGCGTTCGCGTTTGTGGGCGAACACATGGCGATGTTCGATCCGCCCCTATGTGTCATCATTGTGGAAACTTTGACCCTTTATGTCACAGCCGCCTGACACATTAGAGCCAATCAACATCAGACACTCCCTCACAGACACTCCCAGCTACTCGGAATCCGCCATTTTAGACTCATAACGACCTTGCTTTTTTAATGAGAGGACGTGTTGTGTTTTTGCTCCTGACATTAATAGGAAAAACATAGCTAGGCTAGTGTATTTACAGTCCAGAAGGACTCCACTCATCTCTGCTGCAAGCACAGCACCCCAAAAAGCCCTTTTTAGGGCTATATTTCGTGCCGTTTTTTTTTTTATTTTTTTTTTTTATTAGCATTTGCCTGGCTTTCAGCTGTGTGTTTAAGGCTCACAGCATATGCTGTGACTACTGCCACCACTGATATCTCCCTAACAACATTAGTTTAAATTTAACTAACCCAAAAATATAATTATTTTTCTAGTGTAATTTTTTTTCATTTTCTATCAGGCCAGTGTCACACAGCATATACTCTGGTTCATTGCTCTGTGCCAGCCAGCAGCCAGCAGTGTTAATATCCGTTTATAACATTATTTTTAATTTAAAAAAAAAAACACAAAAAAATATTTTTCTAGTGTAATCTAATTCCATTTACTATCATGCCTGTGTCTGTCAGGCTCACTCAGCATTAACATACCTCTTTTTTTTTCAGTCTTTTGGTTAATTGGTCTGTGCCAGGCAGCCACCCAGCACTCATATCTATTTTTCTTTCACCTTAATATTAATATATAAAAAAAAAAGTTTAAATTTGTTTGCTAGTGTAATCTAATATAATTTTCTATCCGGCCTGTGTGTTTTGCTGACATAGAGAGCCTACTGTGTTTACTTGCTGCCCTCCCTAGTCTATGAGCCACGACTCATATGTGTTTAACCTTTTTTTAATTTCCACCCCCAAAAAAATAATTTCAATCATTTTTCTAGTGTAATCTAATAGTATTTTCTATCAGGCGTGTGTGTATCCGACATACAGAGCCTACTGTTTTTAATAGCTGCCCTTCCAAGGCTATCAGCCACGACTCATATGTATGTGTTTAACCTTTTTCTTAAAATTTCCAAAAAAAGTCTTTAAATCATTATGCTAGTGTCATCTAATTGTATTTTCTATCAGGCCTGTGTCTATCTGTCTATCTGACTTACACAGCATACTGTTGTTATAATTGCTGCCCTACGTAGCAGCCAGCCAGTGCGACCACTCATAGAGTCATATGTGCATTGCACTTCTTAACATAATTTTAATATTAAAATCTAAAATTTTAAAATATTTTGCTAGTGTAATGTAACTTAATTTTCTATCAGTCCTGTGTTTTTGTCACTTACACAGCATACTGTGTTAAATTGCTGCCCTACCTACCATCCACGACTCATATCTGCCAGCCTGTCTGCCAGGCCCAAGTAGCCAATTAGTGGCACCAATCACAATTCTTGTAACAGTAATAAAAAAAAAAACATAATTTTTTGGACTGCAAATATTCAGTCTCCTAGGGCCATTGAATTTCATTTACCTCCTGCCTGCCACTGCCAGCCTTTTGTGCCAGGCCGTCTAGCCAACTATTTACACCAATCATAATTGTTGTCACAGTCAGACAGTATAGTTATTAATTTAAATAAAAACATTTTTTAGTGTTGATCTTAACCCTCAGTTTGCTCGTGCCTTTGAATTGCACTTTTCTACAGCCTTCCAAGCCTGTGTGCCAGGCCTACTTAAAAAATATTTACACCAATCATATTTGTTGTGACAGTATTCTAATAGTTAAAAAAAAAAAATTAAAATTTTTGGTAATAGTTGCTGTGATTTGAATCCTCAGTTTGCTGGTGCCATTGAATAGCACTTTCCTCCTGCCTTGCAGCCTGCTGTGAGCCAGGCCCACCTAGCCAATTGTTGTCAGCAATCATATTTCTGTTAACAGTATTGCAAAAATTGTCAATCATCACTGTTTAGACTGTCAGTAATCAGTCTCCTAGTGTCCTTGAATTGCATCTCCCTCCTGCCTGCCATCCTTTTGTGCCATGCCGTCTTGCCAACTATTTACACCAATCCTAATTTTTTGTCACAGTATAGTTACTAATTAAAATTAAAAAAATCTTTATTGTTGATGATCTTAACCCTCAGTTTGCTTGTGCCTTTGAATTGCACTTTTCTACAGCCTTCCAAGCCTGTGTGCCAGGCCTACTTAAAAAATATTTACACCAATCATATTTATTGTGACAGTATTCTAATAATTAAAAATTAAAATTTTTGGTAATAGTTGCTGTGATTTGAATCGTCAGTTTGCTGGTGCCATTGAATAGCACTTTTCCATTATGGCTTAAAAGCAGACTCTGCATCAACTATGTAATTTTCCATGGGAGTTTTGCCAGGGATCCCCCTCCAGCATGCAACAGTCCAGGTGTTAGTACCCTTGAAACAACTTTTCCATCACTATTGGGCCAGAAAGAGTCCTTGTAGGTTTTAAAGTTCGCCTGCCTATTGAATTCAATGGCGGTTTGCGACATCACTATTAACCCCTAATCTGCCCCCCCCCCAACGTCGCCGCCACCTAACTTAAAGTATTAACCCCTAATCTGCCGACCGGACCTCGCCGCTACTCTAATAAATGTATTAACCCCTAAAGCTAAGTCTAACCCTAACACCCCCCTAAATTAAATATAATTTTAATCTAACAAAATAAATTAAATCTTATTAACTAAAGTATTCCTATTTAAAACTAAATACTTACCTGTAAAATAAACCCTAATATAGCTACAATATAACAAATAATTATATTGTAGCTATTTTAGGATTTATATTTATGTTACAGGCAACTTTGTATTTATTTTAACTAGGTACAATAGCTATTAAATAGTTATTTACTATTTAATAGCTACCTAGTTAAAATAATTACAAAATTACCTGTAAAATAAATCCTAACCTAAGTTGCAATTAAACCTAACACTACACTATCAATAAATTAATTAAATAAATGACCTACAATTACATACAATTAAATAAACTAAACTAAATTACAAAAAAAAATACACTAAATTACAAAAAATAAAAAAAGATTACAAGAATATTAGGCTAATTACACCTACTCTAAGCCCCCTAATAAAATAACCCCCCCCCCCAAAATAATAAAGGTCCCTACCCTATTCTAAATTAAAAAGTAATCAGCTCTTTTACCAGCCCTTAAAAGGGCATTTTGCGGGGCATGTCCCAAAGTAATCAGCTCTTTTGCCTGTAAAAAAAAATACAACCCCCCAACATTAAAACCCACCACCCACATACCCCTACTCTAACCCACCTAAACCCCCCTTAAATAAACCTAACACTACCCCCTGAAGATCTCCCTACCTTGAGTCGTCTTCACCCAGCCGGGCCGAAGTCTTCATCCGATGGGGCAGAAGAGGACATCCAGACCGGCAGAAGTCTTCATCCTATCCGGGCAGAAGAGGACATCCGGACCGGCAGACATCTTCATCCAAGCGGCATCTTCTATCTTCATCCATCTGGAGCGGAGCAGAGCCATCTTCTTCCAGCCGATGTGGATCCATCCTCTTCAACCAACGCCTACTCGCCGAATGAAGGTTCCTTTAAATGACGTCATCCAAGATGGCATCCCTCGAATTCCAATTGGCTGATAGTATTATATCAGCCAATCGGAATTAAAGTAGGAAAAATCTGTTCCGATCAGCCAATAGAATGCGAGCTCAATCTGATTGGCTGATTGGATCAGCCAATCGGATTGAACTTGAATCTATTGGCTTATTTAATCAGCCAATCAGATTTTTCCTACCTTAATTCCGATTGGCTGATAGAATCCTATCAGCCAATAGGAATTCGAGGGACGCCATCTTGGATGACATCATTTAAAGGAACCTTCATTCGGCGAGTAGGCGTCGGTTGAAGAGGATGGATCCGCATCGGCTGGAAGAAGATGGCTCCACTCCGCTCCGGATGGATGAAGATAGAAGATGCCGCTTGGATGAAGATGTCTGCCGGTCGGATGAAGACTTCGGCCCGGCTGGGTGAAGACGACTCAAGGTAGGGAGATCTTCAGGGGGGTAGTGTTAGGTTTATTTAAGGGAGGTTTGGGTGGGTTAGAGTAGGGGTATATGGGTGGTGGGTTTTAATGTTGGTGGGGGGTTGTATTTTTTTTTTACAGGTAAAAGAGTTGATTACTTTGGGGCATGCCCCGCAAAAAGCCCTTTTAAGGGCTGGTAAAAGAGCTGGTTACTTTTTAATTTAGAATAGGGTAGGGACTTTTATTATTTTGGGGGGCTTTTTTATTTTATTACGGGGCTTAGAGTAGGTGTAATTAGCCTAATATTCTTGTAATCTTTTTTTATTTTTTGTAATTTAGTGGGTTTTTTTGTAATTTAGTTTAGTTTATTTAATTGTATGTAATTGTAGGTAATATATTTAATTAATTAATTGATAGTTTAGTGTTACGTTTAATTGTAACTTAGGTTAGGATTTATTTTAAAGGTAATTTTTTAATTATTTTAACTAGGTAGCTATTAAATAGTAAATAACTATTTAATAGCTATTGTACCTAGTTAAAATAAATACAAAGTTGCCTGTAAAATAAATATAAATCCTAAAATAGCTACAATATAATTATTTGTTATATTGTAGCTAGTTTAGGGTTTATTTTACAGGTAAGTATTTCATTTTAAATAGGAATACTTTAGTTAATAAGATTTAATTTATTTCGTTAGATTAAAATTATATTTAATTTAGGGGGGGTGTTAGGGTTAGACTTAGCTTTAGGGATTAATACATTTATTAGAGTAGCGGCAAGGTCCTGTCGGCAGATTAGGGGTAAATACTTGAAATTAGGTGGCGGCGAAGTTGGGGGGGGAGATTAGGGGTTAATACTATTTATTATAGGGTTTGCGAGGCGGGAGTGCGGTGGTTTAGGGGTTAATAACTTTATTAGAGTAGCGGTGAGGTCCGGTCGGCAGATTAGGGGTTAATACTTGTAGTTAGGTGGCGGCGATGTTGGGGGGGCAGATTAGGGGTTAATAAATATTATGTAGGTGTCGACGATGTT
This sequence comes from Bombina bombina, assembly GCF_027579735.1. Lineage (NCBI taxonomy): Eukaryota > Metazoa > Chordata > Amphibia > Anura > Bombinatoridae > Bombina > Bombina bombina. The sequence continues at coordinate 478,661,252 of NC_069502.1, read as the reverse complement.
CGGGGCAGCAGATTAGGGCTTCATAGGGATAAAGCAGGTGGTGTCGGTGTCCGGAGCGGCAGATTAGGGGTTAATTGTGTAATGCGGGGTCAGCGATAGCGGGGGCGGCAGATTAGGGGTTAATAAGTGTCAGGTTAGGGGTGTTTAGACTCGGGGTTCATGTTAGGGTGTTAGGTGCAGACTTAGAAAGTGTTTCCCCATAGGAAACAATGGGGCTGCGTTGGGAGCGTAACGCTGCTTTTTTGCAGGTGTTAGTTTTTTTTTAAGCCCAAACTGCCCCATTGTTTCCTATGGGGGAATCGTGCACGAGCACGTTTTTGAAGCTGGCCGCGTCCGTAAGCACCGCTGGTATCGAGAGTTGCAGTTGCGGTAAATATGCTATACGCTCCTTTTTTGGAGCCTAACGCAGCCCTTCTGTGAACTCTAAATACCAGCGGTATTTAAAAGGTGCGGGGGGGGGGAAAGCACGCGTAGCTAACGCACCCCTTTGGCCGCAAAACTTTAAATCTAGGCGCTAGTTTCCCTGTATCCAGCACCAGATTCTAGGGGTAATTCACCAATAAACTAGTATTCCATATATAGGACAATGTCCCTTTAAATTCCACAAAGTTATATGCACAATTATTGAAAAAATATATACACTTCACATTAAACCGTTAATAATAACGATATAAGAGAATTTTCATTTGCAATATGTTTTATGCTGAAATAACTTCAAGCAAAGAAAAAAACGTTTTTCACAGTATTATAAACACGAACGTGGGCCCACTTGTGTACTAAATACTGGCCAATATTGTATACTATAAATGTGTCCATATGAAGATAATTATCCGTATATCTCCAGATTTACTTGCTTTGAATGTTGTATATTGTATGTATCAACTTCGTTAAGGTTGCAATATTTGTAAACAAAAGTGAAAAAGGAGCACAAGCAGCAGATTATGCACAAAGAATTTATTTACAGATAGTAAACATAGCGCATTGGCGCTCTGAGTGAAGAAAAACAAACAAACACGTTTGTCGAACAATATACAAAACCGTGAGAGGGGAGAAAAACCCCCACCATCCCTACGTTTAACCACCTACCTAAGGTCCACAAGTCCACTGAAAACGTACAGGGGAGGCCAATCGTGAGTGGCATTGGATCCCTGCTGGAGCACCTGTCAGAGTGGCTGGATCATGTGTTGCAGCCATTGGTGAGTGCTCTATGGAGCTTTCTCTCAGACACAAAACATGTACTTAATCTTCTATCCAGAATAGTTTGGAGCAAACATTATGTCTGGTTGACAGCCGATGTGAAATCGCTCTATACCTCTATTCCACACAATAAGGGGTTGCAGGCCATTTGTTTCTTTCTAGAGAAACAATATGGACCGGAATCAAACTTTGTGAATTTTGTGATAGAAGTTACCAACTTCCTTCTCAACCACAACTACTTTGAATTTGAGGGGGATTTCTTTCTCCAGAGGCGTGGGACTGCTATGGGGGCGAAATTTGCCCCCTCCTACGCCAACCTGTTCATGGGTTGGTGGGAGCTGTCCCACGTCTATGGAGATGGGAATCCTCACAAAGACAAGGTGGTTTGGTATGGTCGCTATATCGACGACCTCCTTTTCATATGGGGAGGCAGGGAAGCTGAACTACAGATATTCATTAAAAGTCTTGATGATGACTCTATGGGGCTTCACTTTACATACGAAATACAATGTGACACCATTAATTTTCTAGATGTGACTCTCAGAGGTAGACAGGGTCACTTCATTAGCTCAGAGACCTACCGTAAACCCATTACGGGCAACTCACTGCTACATGCAGCTAGCTGCCACCCACCAGGAGTGTTTAAAGGAGTAGCGAAGGGTCAGTTCATTAGGCTGAAAAGGAACTGCAGCGATGCAGGGGTTTACGAGAAACAGGCCAATGAACTGACCTCACGCCTGAAAGAGAGGGGCTATAGGAGTTCTGTCATCACCAAAGCTAGGAATATTGTAAGAGGAATACCTAGGGAAAGACTCCTCAGACCAAAATCCTACACCCAGGAAAGGAAAGACAACAAAATTGTCTTTTTAACAGAGTATTCAAGACAATATAGAGAAATCTGCCAAATAGTGAGGCATAATTTTAATATGCTATCTGCAGATGACAAACTCCAACAGGTAGTTACAGAGGGCCTAAGGTACTCCTACAAGAAAAATAGAACAATAGGCAACATTGTGGCACCCACAAGAATTAAAAAGACAGGACAACCTATCTCTTCATGGTTGAGCTGTAAAGGTACATTCCACTGCCACCATCGTACAGGTGTGGCTTGTGAGAAGCTGGCCCCTGGCGACCGGTTCATCTCACTAATGACAGGTCAGAATTTCATGATAGATTCTTGCCTCAATTGTAGGTCTACATATGTGGTTTATTTGATCTCTTGTAGGGAGTGCTCCCTCCAATATGTAGGCCTCACGACAAGAGAAGCCAGAACCCGTATTAAGGAGCACCTTAGTGACATAAGGGCGGGGGTACTTACCACAGCATTGATTCAACATTTTGCGGGGACACATCAGAAAGATACTAGTTCCTTTTCTTGGACCATTATTGAGAGGGTGGCTCCCTGTAAGGGGGGAGTCGACAGGGTCCGCAGATTGGGGGAGAGGGAGGCCTTCTGGATTTTTAAACTCAGGACAAGAGTTCCAGGGGGCCTAAATTCGGAATATGACCTCATCAATTTTTGGTAGGGCCGACCCTCTCCCCCACCCGGTTCGCCCTGCACACATTAACTATATATATTCTTTACCACGTTACCTTTGGAGCGTAGTAAGCCTACTAACTTAGGACTTCCTAGTATAACCTATCAGGTCCTTGGGACTCCGGTTTGCCCCATGGACTTATTTCTCTAGTGTAAATGGGGCTCTCTCTAATAGTGAAGCCACCTATAGTCCGGTGTGGCATGGAGTACATATATGTCAATGGTACCTATGTATTAGTAGACTCCGCAATAACTTTATTTCTGCTAAGGGTTAACTGCAGTATTATTATTATTATTGTTATTGCTGTTGATATAGCTCAATGTCCAGTATGTATATACAGTGCGTACTGATTATATCTCAGTAATAATAATATTTATATTGGTTGCTAGTCTTTAGCTGTAAACGACTGTTATCCCGTGCTTATATTATTTGTGCTTTCATTTCAGCCACTATGAAGCAGCGTCCCAGCACTACAGGTGTGTCCAGCTGGGTCCGGAGCTATCTGTTCTGCCCTCGGCTGTACTGAACACATTTTTTCTACTTTGATCACTGAAGTTGTTTTGTAATTATAGGATTAAACTGTATATAATGCACGGGTACCGCTTATTATTATTATTATCTTTTATCATTTATTAATTATGCAGTATTTACAATTATTCCTATCTTGTTCCATGTGTATTCACAGTATGCTGTATTTAGTGTGTAACCCTGTGCGTCCCCAGGTGTCCTCAGCTACGTAACTAAACACCCATTGGAGGATTATTTGGGGGGAGTGTTCCCATCCACCAATGGGATGACTAGCTACTGTTTTTAAGTTCACCTCACTGTGTTTTAGCCAGGTAATGAGTAAGGCTGTAAGCTGAAACGCGTATACCTGTTTTCCTAAAAGCTAGTCTTATTGTTTTTGTCAGTATTTACCCCGGGGGGTTTTCTCCCCTCTCACGGTTTTGTATATTGTTCGACAAACGTGTTTTTTTGTTTTTCTTCACTCAGAGCGCCAATGCGCTATGTTTACTATCTGTAAATAAATTCTTTGTGCATAATCTGCTGCTTGTGCTCCTTTTTCACTTTTGTTTGCACTTGCTTGGCCTTCAGTGTAGCACAGCAGCTAAGTATTGCACCATTATCCTGACCGCATCTTCACGCCCAACACCTGGGACGCTAACGAAAGGAGGAGTCACCCACCGCAGCCACCGGAGCTCACGCAGGAGCTGGATACCAATTGAACGAGACAATCCATACACAGTAAAGAAACCGGATATACTGCCGAAATGGACTGTCGCTCAGGTTCCAGTAGTACACAGGTATGAAGTGTGGACTCTTGGCGTTTATATGTACTAGTTATCTAGGGTGTTTGCACTTTTAATTTTATACATGTGCAATCAGCGGTGGTATATGATTCTCACCGGTCCAGACTCGAGGTAGGGAAAACTCACAGGACCTGGTCACTTTCCACTATCAATACTCGATATTCTAACAATGCTTGTATTGCGTTTTGGGAGCTAGCTGATCAACACACTGCTCTCAGTTGATAGACATACGTTATCATTGTTACTCTCCACTTTAACTGACTTTCCCTTATTTGCTGCAATATTTGTAGCCATTGAACGGGCTTATACTTTGGCTTGTGTAGGTGTAGTGTGGTTTGCGGTATTACATGAGAAGGTTGTTCGACACTCTAGCAGTAGGATAAAATTATTTGAATTTTTCAACAGCTGCAATGTCCTCTAAGAATGGTATGTATTGTTCTGTTGCAAATTATAACATTGCAAGGAATTATGGCTTATAGAGATTATACTTCTGCTCACCTCGTTAGGCTGTCTTTGGCAACATTAATAGCAAAACAGTTTTTATCTTGATTGCAGCGTATCCTGATTCTCTGTGTGTGAAGTTACTCACTTGTCTTCAATTTTTGTGTTAATCCGACCCTCAGCGAGAGGACCTTACTCAAAACCGCTTGTCTGTATCCCGGTCTTTACTTTCCGTTATTCCGGCCTTTTCATGAGGGCTCAGCTGCAGCCCTCAGTTTGAATATCTCGCAGCTACGCGTGTTTCACCCTTACTGGATTTGTGTGTTTATATGTGTATATACACATATCAATACATAAATATATATGTACTGTATATAAACACAGTCCCCCATTGACCTCCATGTAAAGGCACGTAAGGTGCTGTTTTTTTTCTAAACCACACGCCCCCTCACTTTAACCCTTTATAACTGCACAAGCACGTTTTGCCAGCTTACCGCTACTGTAAGCAACGCTGGTATTGAGGGTTGAAGTGGCGGTAAATTCGGCTCAACGCTCCCTTTTTTGGAGCCTAACGCAGCCCCTCAGACAACTCTAAATACCAGCGTTGTTTGGAAACAGCGGTAGGAAAAAAAGCAGCGTTAGCTATGTGGGTCTTTACCGACAAAACTCTAAATCTAGCCGTAAGATAGCTACAATATAATTAATAATTACATTGTAGCTATTTTAGGGTTTATATTTATTTTACAGGTAACTTGGTATTTATTTTAACTAGTTACAATAGCTATTAAATAGTTAATAACTATTTAATAGCTACCTAGTTAAAATAATTACCAATTTACCTGTAAAATAAATCCTAACCTAAGTTACAAATACACCTACACTATCAATAAATTAAATAAACTACAATTATCTAAACTAAAATACAATTAAATAAACTAAACTAAATTACAAAAAACAAACAAACACTAAATTACAAAAAATAAAAAAAGATTACAAGAATTTTACGCTAATTACACCTAATCTAAGCGCCCTAATAAAATAATAAAGCCCCCCAAAATAAAAAAATTCCCTACCCTATTCTAAAGTACAAAATAATAAGCTCTTTTACCAGCCCTTAAAAGGGCTTTTAGCGGGGCATTGGCCCCAAAGTAATCAGCTCTTTTACCTGTAAAAAAAAATAGAATACCCCCCAACATTACAACCCACCACCCACATACCCCTATTCTATCCCACCCAAACGCCCCTTAGATCTCCCTTCCTTGAGTCGTCTTCACCCAGCCGAGCCAAAGTCTTCATCCAATCCGGGCAATGTCTTCATCCAAGCGGCAAAGAAGAGGTCTTCCATCCGGGCGATGTCTTCATCCAAGCGGCAAAGAAGAGGTCTTCCATCCGGGTGATGTCTTCATCCAAGCGGCAAAGAAGAGGTCTTCCATCCAGCCGATGTCTTCCTCCAAGCAGCATCTTCTATCTTCTTTCTTCTGGCTCCATCTTCAGACCTCCTACGCGGAACATCCAGCTGGCCCGACGGACTAACGATGAATGAAGGTTCCTTTAAATGACATCATCCAAGATGGCGTCCCTCGAATTCCGATTGGCTGATAGGATTCTATCAGCCAATCGGAATTAAGGTAGGAAAAATCCAATTGGCTGATTGAATCAGCCAATCGGATTGAAGTTCAATCGGATTGGCTGATTCAATCAGCCAATCGGATTTTTCAGATGAGCTGGGTGACTTGCTTTACTTATGAACTTACACTATCGTCAATCTGAACAAATAGATTGAATCAACATAACCCGGGTTATAAACTATATCTACGATACTACTTGACCATTCCTTGGACATCTGCTTGGTCTCATTATAACTGCGTGCAAAGCACTAAGTGCAGTTATCATCATTTATCAACATTAAACTGAGATACAAACTACAATCAAAACATACAAAGTAACGGCTTTTCCCGGAAGGCACCCTCCCACAGAAGAGTGTGACGTCAGATGCCGAGCACAGACAGCAGAGCGGGGAGAACTCCGGTGCAACTGTGAGCAGATTTGACACTACAGTTTAATAAATCTGAAAAACTGTAAGTAGAACTGCTTAAACACAAATATTCCGGTAACTCTAACTGAAGGTTTGCATTTGAAAAATCAGTTCCAGTTCGGACTTTATCATATGTTATATTTTTTACTGCGTGCATAGCATTAAGAGCGGTTTGCCAATCTTTTAAGAAAAGCTTAAACCTGCAAATCACATCAATTTGAACCATCGTAGTATTGACTATATTCATTTGGCGAAGCAGCCACACAAAGTTTGAAGTAAATAAAGGATAAAGTTGGGGCAAAACAAGTGACTTTGTTCAATAAATTTCTAGTTGGAATACTAAAACATATGAACTTTTGTTTTGGCTAGCTCATAAACGAATAAAATTCGCCATACAAGATCAAAGTTGAGAATATGAGTGTAACACTAGACTATTGCCAAATACACTTACGGCTAGATTTAGAGTTTTGTCGGTAAGGACCCACGTAGCTAACGCCGGCTTTTTTCTGGCCGCACCATAAAAATAACTCTGGTATTGAGAGTCCACATAAAGGCTGCGTTAGGCTCCAAAAAAGGAGCGTAGAGCATTTTTAACGCCACTCCAACTCTCGATACCAGAGTTGCTTACGGACGCGGCCAGCCTCAAAAACGTGCTCGTGCACGATTCCCCCATAGAAAACAATGGGGCTGTTTGAGCTGAAAAAAAACCTAACACCTGCAAAAAAGCCGCGTTCAGCTCCTAACGCAGCCCCATTGTTTGCTATGCGTAAACACTTCCTAAGTCTGCACCTAACACTCTAACATGTACCCCGAGTCTAAACACCCCTAACCTTACACTTATTAACCCCTAATCTGCTGCCCCCGCTATCGCTGACCCCTGCATATTATTTTTAACCCCTAATCTGCCGCTCCGTAAACCGCCACTACTTACATTATCCTTATGTACCCCTAATCTGCTGCCCCTAACACCGCCGACCCCCTATATTATATTTATTAACCCCTAATCTGCCCCCTCAACGTCGCCTCCACGTGCCTACACTTATTAACCCCTAATCTGCCGAGCGGACCGCACCGCTACTATAATAAAGTTATTAACCGCTAATCCGCCTCACTAACCCTATAATAAATAGTATTAACCCCTAATCTGCCCTCCCTAACATCGCCGACACCTAACTTTAATTATTAACCCCTAATCTGCCGACCGGAGCTCACCGCTATTCTAATAAATGTATTAACCTCTAAAGCTAAGTCTAACCCTAACACTAACACCCCCCTAACTTAAATATAATTTTAATCTAACGAAATTAATTAACTCTTATTAAATAAATTATTCCTATTTAAAGCTAAATACTTACCTGTAAAATAAATCCTAATATAGCTACAATATAAATTATAATTACATTGTAGCTATTTTAGGATTAATATTTATTTTACAGGCAACTTTGTAATTATTTTAACCAGGTACAATAGCTATTAAATAGTTAAGAACTATTTAATAGTTACCTAGTTAAAATAATTACAAAATTACCTGTAAAATAAATCCTAACCTAAGTTACAATTAAACCTAACACTATACTATCATTAAATTAATTAAATAAAATACCTACAATTACCTACAATTAAACCTAACACTACACTATCAATAAATACATTAAATACAATACCTACAAATAACTACAATGAAATAAACTAACTAAAGTACAAAAAATAAAAAAGAACTAAGTTACAAAAAATAAAAAAATATTTACAAACATAAGAAAAATATTACAACAATTTTAAACTAATTACACCTACTCTAAGCCCCCTAATAAAATAACAAAGCCCCCCAAAATAAAAAATGCCCTACCCTATTCTAAATTACTAAAGTTAAAAGCTCTTTTACCTTACCAGCCCTGAACAGGGCCCTTTGCGGGGCATGCCCCAAGAAGTTCAGCTCTTTTGCCTGTAAAAAAAAACATACAATACCCCCCCAACATTACAACCCACCTCCCACATACCCCTAATCTAACCCAAACCCCCCTTAAATAACCCTAACACTAAGCCCCTGAAGATCTTCCTACCTTGTCTTCACCATACCAGGTTCACCGATCGGTCCAGAAGAGGAGCGATGTCCTGATCCAAGCCCAAGCGGGGGGCTGAAGATGTCCATGATCCGGTAGAAGTCTTCATCCAAGCGGGGCAGAAGAGGTCTTCCATCCGATTGAAGTCTTCATCCAGGCGGCATCTTCTATCGACATCCATCTGGAGCGGAGCGGCAGCATCCTGAAGACCTCCGACACGGAACATCCATCCTGGCCGACGACTGAACGACGAATGACGGTTCCTTTAAATGACGTCATCCAAGATGGCGTCCCTCGAATTCCGATTGGCTGATAGGATTCTATCAGCCAATCGGAATTAAGGTAGGAATATTCTGATTGGCTGATGGAATCAGCCAATCAGAAACAAGTTCAATCCGATTGGCTGATCCGATCAGCCAATCAGATTGAGCTCGCATTCTATTGGCTGCTCGGAACAGCCTGTCACGCTCAGCTGCTGGGAAGCTCTGCAGTCCTCTCTGTGTGCTTGATTGACAGGTGTCTGAGCCACCCCTTCCTGATGATGTCACAACCAGGCTTTTTATTCTGGCTTCCTGTTTCTCCAGTGTCCGTTTGTTTGTTAACTTTGAGGCTTCTGTTAGGATTTCGCTGAGGAATCTAACTGCTGCTTTTCTGTTGCCAATCTCTTCAAGGACTTACTATGCTGGATTAACCTTCAACCTCCTGAATACCTGTCTCCAAACAATGCAAGTACTGTTTGTTTTGTGAAACTTTCAAACTTCCTGTTTACCTGCTGCAAACCCTGCATATTCAGACTACTCTGTGTAGTGCAAACTATTTAAATACTGTTATTTCTGTGAATCCTTCAATCTGCATGTTTACCTGTTTCCAAACTCTGCAAATACTATTATTCAGTGTAAACCTTCAAACTGCTGGATATCCTGTTGCCAATCTCCACAAGTACTGATTATCTGTGTTAACCTTCAAACTACCAGCTTACCTGTTGCTATCACTGCAAGTTCTGACAACACAGTGTTAACCTTCAAACTACCTGATTACGTTATTAATTCTGCAAGTTCTGACTACACAGTGTTTACCCTCAAACTGCCTGATTACCTGTTGCATACTCTGCAAAGACTGTCTACACAGTGTTAACTCTCAAACTGCCTGATTACCTGTTGCATACTCTGCAAAGACTGTCTACACAGTGTTAACTCTCAAACTGCCTGATTACCTGTTGCATACTCCGCAAAGACTGTCTACTCAGTGTTAACCCTCAAACTGCCTGATTACCTGTTGCATATTCTGCAAAGACTGTCTACACAGTGTTAACCTTCAGACTGCCTGATAACAAATGACCTACTCCTGCATTATTAACTGTTTCCTGTTTTACCCTTCTTCTGTCTGAGTATAAGTGACTATCCCTGCTCTCCTGATTCTTTGGAAGGCATTTCCTGAAACCAGTTCCTTATTCAGAAGTCTATCTGGCTGATATCATGAATTACTTTGGCACAGGCTAACGCTGCTCCATATCGTGAGTACTTTGTTTTTTGGAGGTTGTCGTGGGGTCACGTCCTGGATTAAACTCAGAGTGCAAGGGTGTTGTTTAAGTTCCATACAAAGAGAGAAGCGCTCTACCAGGAACGAACAACAGCTCAGTGGCTTGTTCTATGGCGATTTACCACCCGGAAGCAGCCTCTTTTAGACCAGTGTGCTTTTCACAGAAGAAAACTTTCCTGAAGTATATCAGTCTGATCCCGCCAAGTAAGGTCAGTCCAGCTCCGAAATACCAGGCAATTCTCCTCTGAACAAGGAACATGACAACCCCAGACGATCGTTTCGGCCTCCTATGGGCCTCGTCAGTGAGGTGCAGCCACATTCCTCTAAGCACACTGGGCAAGGAGTCCACGTCTGGTTTCCCCCATCACCCATAGGGAGACTTCCCCAAGGTCATAATAATTTGCATACAAAGAGAGAAGCGCTCTACCAGGAACGAACAACAGCTCAGTGGCTTGTTCTATGGCGATTTACCACCCGGAAGCAGCCTCTTTTAGACCAGTGTGCTTTTCACAGAAGAAAACTTTCCTGAAGTATATCAGTCTGATCCCGCCTAGTAAGGTCAGTCCAGCTCCGAAATACCAGGCAATTCTCCTCTGAACAAGGAACATGACAACCCCAGACGATCGTTTCGGCCTCCTATGGGCCTCGTCAGTGAGGTGCAGCCACATTCCTCTAAGCACACTGGGCAAGGAGTCCACGTCTGGTTTCCCCCATCACCCATAGGGAGACTTCCCCAAGGTCATAATAATTTGCATACAAAGAGAGAAGCGCTCTACCAGGAACGAACAACAGCTCAGTGGCTTGTTCTATGGCGATTTACCACCCGGAAGCAGCCTCTTTTAGACCAGTGTGCTTTTCACAGAAGAAAACTTTCCTGAAGTATATCAGTCTGATCCCGCCAAGTAAGGTCAGTCCAGCTCCGAAATACCAGGCAATTCTCCTCTGAACAAGGAACATGACAACCCCAGACGATCGTTTCGGCCTCCTATGGGCCTCGTCAGTGAGGTGCAGCCACATTCCTCTAAGCACACTGGGCAAGGAGTCCACGTCTGGTTTCCCCCATCACCCATAGGGAGACTTCCCCAAGGTCATAATAATTTGCATACAAAGAGAGAAGCGCTCTACCAGGAACGAACAACAGCTCAGTGGCTTGTTCTATGGCGATTTACCACCCGGAAGCAGCCTCTTTTAGACCAGTGTGCTTTTCACAGAAGAAAACTTTCCTGAAGTATATCAGTCTGATCCCGCCAAGTAAGGTCAGTCCAGCTCCGAAATACCAGGCAATTCTCCTCTGAACAAGGAACATGACAACCCCAGACGATCGTTTCGGCCTCCTATGGGCCTCGTCAGTGAGGTGCAGCCACATTCCTCTAAGCACACTGGGCAAGGAGTCCACGTCTGGTTTCCCCCATCACCCATAGGGAGACTTCCCCAAGGTCATAATAATTTGCATACAAAGAGAGAAGCGCTCTACCAGGAACGAACAACAGCTCAGTGGCTTGTTCTATGGCGATTTACCACCCGGAAGCAGCCTCTTTTAGACCAGTGTGCTTTTCACAGAAGAAAACTTTCCTGAAGTATATCAGTCTGATCCCGCCAAGTAAGGTCAGTCCAGCTCCGAAATACCAGGCAATTCTCCTCTGAACAAGGAACATGACAACCCCAGACGATCGTTTCGGCCTCCTATGGGCCTCGTCAGTGAGGTGCAGCCACATTCCTCTAAGCACACTGGGCAAGGAGTCCACGTCTGGTTTCCCCCATCACCCATAGGGAGACTTCCCCAAGGTCATAATAATTTGCATACAAAGAGAGAAGCGCTCTACCAGGAACGAACAACAGCTCAGTGGCTTGTTCTATGGCGATTTACCACCCGGAAGCAGCCTCTTTTAGACCAGTGTGCTTTTCACAGAAGAAAACTTTCCTGAAGTATATCAGTCTGATCCCGCCAAGTAAGGTCAGTCCAGCTCCGAAATACCAGGCAATTCTCCTCTGAACAAGGAACATGACAACCCCAGACGATCGTTTCGGCCTCCTATGGGCCTCGTCAGTGAGGTGCAGCCACATTCCTCTAAGCACACTGGGCAAGGAGTCCACGTCTGGTTTCCCCCATCACCCATAGGGAGACTTCCCCAAGGTCATAATAATTTGCATACAAAGAGAGAAGCGCTCTACCAGGAACGAACAACAGCTCAGTGGCTTGTTCTATGGCGATTTACCACCCGGAAGCAGCCTCTTTTAGACCAGTGTGCTTTTCACAGAAGAAAACTTTCCTGAAGTATATCAGTCTGATCCCGCCAAGTAAGGTCAGTCCAGCTCCGAAATACCAGGCAATTCTCCTCTGAACAAGGAACATGACAACCCCAGACGATCGTTTCGGCCTCCTATGGGCCTCGTCAGTGAGGTGCAGCCACATTCCTCTAAGCACACTGGGCAAGGAGTCCACGTCTGGTTTCCCCCATCACCCATAGGGAGACTTCCCCAAGGTCATAATAATTTGCATACAAAGAGAGAAGCGCTCTACCAGGAACGAACAACAGCTCAGTGGCTTGTTCTATGGCGATTTACCACCCGGAAGCAGCCTCTTTTAGACCAGTGTGCTTTTCACAGAAGAAAACTTTCCTGAAGTATATCAGTCTGATCCCGCCAAGTAAGGTCAGTCCAGCTCCGAAATACCAGGCAATTCTCCTCTGAACAAGGAACATGACAACCCCAGACGATCGTTTCGGCCTCCTATGGGCCTCGTCAGTGAGGTGCAGCCACATTCCTCTAAGCACACTGGGCAAGGAGTCCACGTCTGGTTTCCCCCATCACCCATAGGGAGACTTCCCCAAGGTCATAATAATTTGCATACAAAGAGAGAAGCGCTCTACCAGGAACGAACAACAGCTCAGTGGCTTGTTCTATGGCGATTTACCACCCGGAAGCAGCCTCTTTTAGACCAGTGTGCTTTTCACAGAAGAAAACTTTCCTGAAGTATATCAGTCTGATCCCGCCAAGTAAGGTCAGTCCAGCTCCGAAATACCAGGCAATTCTCCTCTGAACAAGGAACATGACAACCCCAGACGATCGTTTCGGCCTCCTATGGGCCTCGTCAGTGAGGTGCAGCCACATTCCTCTAAGCACACTGGGCAAGGAGTCCACGTCTGGTTTCCCCCATCACCCATAGGGAGACTTCCCCAAGGTCATAATAATTTGCATACAAAGAGAGAAGCGCTCTACCAGGAACGAACAACAGCTCAGTGGCTTGTTCTATGGCGATTTACCACCCGGAAGCAGCCTCTTTTAGACCAGTGTGCTTTTCACAGAAGAAAACTTTCCTGAAGTATATCAGTCTGATCCCGCCAAGTAAGGTCAGTCCAGCTCCGAAATACCAGGCAATTCTCCTCTGAACAAGGAACATGACAACCCCAGACGATCGTTTCGGCCTCCTATGGGCCTCGTCAGTGAGGTGCAGCCACATTCCTCTAAGCACACTGGGCAAGGAGTCCACGTCTGGTTTCCCCCATCACCCATAGGGAGACTTCCCCAAGGTCATAATAATTTGCATACAAAGAGAGAAGCGCTCTACCAGGAACGAACAACAGCTCAGTGGCTTGTTCTATGGCGATTTACCACCCGGAAGCAGCCTCTTTTAGACCAGTGTGCTTTTCACAGAAGAAAACTTTCCTGAAGTATATCAGTCTGATCCCGCCAAGTAAGGTCAGTCCAGCTCCGAAATACCAGACAATTCTCCTCTGAACAAGGAACATGACAACCCCAGACGATCGTTTCGGCCTCCTATGGGCCTCGTCAGTGAGGTGCAGCCACATTCCTCTAAGCACACTGGGCAAGGAGTCCACGTCTGGTTTCCCCCATCACCCATAGGGAGACTTCCCCAAGGTCATAATAATTTGCATACAAAGAGAGAAGCGCTCTACCAGGAACGAACAACAGCTCAGTGGCTTGTTCTATGGCGATTTACCACCCGGAAGCAGCCTCTTTTAGACCAGTGTGCTTTTCACAGAAGAAAACTTTCCTGAAGTATATCAGTCTGATCCCGCCAAGTAAGGTCAGTCCAGCTCCGAAATACCAGGCAATTCTCCTCTGAACAAGGAACATGACAACCCCAGACGATCGTTTCGGCCTCCTATGGGCCTCGTCAGTGAGGTGCAGCCACATTCCTCTAAGCACACTGGGCAAGGAGTCCACGTCTGGTTTCCCCCATCACCCATAGGGAGACTTCCCCAAGGTCATAATAATTTGCATACAAAGAGAGAAGCGCTCTACCAGGAACGAACAACAGCTCAGTGGCTTGTTCTATGGCGATTTACCACCCGGAAGCAGCCTCTTTTAGACCAGTGTGCTTTTCACAGAAGAAAACTTTCCTGAAGTATATCAGTCTGATCCCGCCAAGTAAGGTCAGTCCAGCTCCGAAATACCAGGCAATTCTCCTCTGAACAAGGAACATGACAACCCCAGACGATCGTTTCGGCCTCCTATGGGCCTCGTCAGTGAGGTGCAGCCACATTCCTCTAAGCACACTGGGCAAGGAGTCCACGTCTGGTTTCCCCCATCACCCATAGGGAGACTTCCCCAAGGTCATAATAATTTGCATACAAAGAGAGAAGCGCTCTACCAGGAACGAACAACAGCTCAGTGGCTTGTTCTATGGCGATTTACCACCCGGAAGCAGCCTCTTTTAGACCAGTGTGCTTTTCACAGAAGAAAACTTTCCTGAAGTATATCAGTCTGATCCCGCCAAGTAAGGTCAGTCCAGCTCCGAAATACCAGGCAATTCTCCTCTGAACAAGGAACATGACAACCCCAGACGATCGTTTCGGCCTCCTATGGGCCTCGTCAGTGAGGTGCAGCCACATTCCTCTAAGCACACTGGGCAAGGAGTCCACGTCTGGTTTCCCCCATCACCCATAGGGAGACTTCCCCAAGGTCATAATAATTTGCATACAAAGAGAGAAGCGCTCTACCAGGAACGAACAACAGCTCAGTGGCTTGTTCTATGGCGATTTACCACCCGGAAGCAGCCTCTTTTAGACCAGTGTGCTTTTCACAGAAGAAAACTTTCCTGAAGTATATCAGTCTGATCCCGCCAAGTAAGGTCAGTCCAGCTCCGAAATACCAGGCAATTCTCCTCTGAACAAGGAACATGACAACCCCAGACGATCGTTTCGGCCTCCTATGGGCCTCGTCAGTGAGGTGCAGCCACATTCCTCTAAGCACACTGGGCAAGGAGTCCACGTCTGGTTTCCCCCATCACCCATAGGGAGACTTCCCCAAGGTCATAATAATTTGCATACAAAGAGAGAAGCGCTCTACCAGGAACGAACAACAGCTCAGTGGCTTGTTCTATGGCGATTTACCACCCGGAAGCAGCCTCTTTTAGACCAGTGTGCTTTTCACAGAAGAAAACTTTCCTGAAGTATATCAGTCTGATCCCGCCAAGTAAGGTCAGTCCAGCTCCGAAATACCAGGCAATTCTCCTCTGAACAAGGAACATGACAACCCCAGACGATCGTTTCGGCCTCCTATGGGCCTCGTCAGTGAGGTGCAGCCACATTCCTCTAAGCACACTGGGCAAGGAGTCCACGTCTGGTTTCCCCCATCACCCATAGGGAGACTTCCCCAAGGTCATAATAATTTGCATACAAAGAGAGAAGCGCTCTACCAGGAACGAACAACAGCTCAGTGGCTTGTTCTATGGCGATTTACCACCCGGAAGCAGCCTCTTTTAGACCAGTGTGCTTTTCACAGAAGAAAACTTTCCTGAAGTATATCAGTCTGATCCCGCCAAGTAAGGTCAGTCCAGCTCCGAAATACCAGGCAATTCTCCTCTGAACAAGGAACATGACAACCCCAGACGATCGTTTCGGCCTCCTATGGGCCTCGTCAGTGAGGTGCAGCCACATTCCTCTAAGCACACTGGGCAAGGAGTCCACGTCTGGTTTCCCCCATCACCCATAGGGAGACTTCCCCAAGGTCATAATAATTTGCATACAAAGAGAGAAGCGCTCTACCAGGAACGAACAACAGCTCAGTGGCTTGTTCTATGGCGATTTACCACCCGGAAGCAGCCTCTTTTAGACCAGTGTGCTTTTCACAGAAGAAAACTTTCCTGAAGTATATCAGTCTGATCCCGCCAAGTAAGGTCAGTCCAGCTCCGAAATACCAGGCAATTCTCCTCTGAACAAGGAACATGACAACCCCAGACGATCGTTTCGGCCTCCTATGGGCCTCGTCAGTGAGGTGCAGCCACATTCCTCTAAGCACACTGGGCAAGGAGTCCACGTCTGGTTTCCCCCATCACCCATAGGGAGACTTCCCCAAGGTCATAATAATTTGCATACAAAGAGAGAAGCGTGGACTCCTTGCCCAGTGTGCTTAGAGGAATGTGGCTGCACCTCACTGACGAGGCCCATAGGAGGCCGAAACGATCGTCTGGGGTTGTCATGTTCCTTGTTCAGAGGAGAATTGCCTGGTATTTCGGGCCTGGACTGACCTTACTTGGCGGGATCAGACTGATATACTTCAGGAAAGTTTTCTTATGTGAAAAGCACACTGGTCTAAAAGAGGCTGCTTCCGGGTGGTAAATCGCCATAGAACAAGCCACTGAGCTGTTGTTCGTTCCTGGTAGAGCGCTTCTCTCTTTGTATGCAAATTATTATGACCCTGGGGAAGTCTCCCTATGGGTGATGGGGGAAACCAGACGTGGACTCCTTGCCCAGTGTGCTTAGAGGAATGTGGCTGCACCTCACTGACGAGGCCCATAGGAGGCCGAAACGATCGTCTGGGGTTGTCATGTTCCTTGTTCAGAGGAGAATTGCCTGGTATTTCGGGCCTGGACTGACCTTACTTGGCGGGATCAGACTGATATACTTCAGGAAAGTTTTCTTCTGTGAAAAGCACACTGGTCTAAAAGAGGCTGCTTCCGGGTGGTAAATCGCCATAGAACAAGCCACTGAGCTGTTGTTCGTTCCTGGTAGAGCGCTTCTCTCTTTGTATGCAAATTATTATGACCCTGGGGAAGTCTCCCTATGGGTGATGGGGGAAACCAGACGTGGACTCCTTGCCCAGTGTGCTTAGAGGAATGTGGCTGCACCTCACTGACGAGGCCCATAGGAGGCCGAAACGATCGTCTGGGGTTGTCATGTTCCTTGTTCAGAGGAGAATTGCCTGGTATTTCGGGCCTGGACTGACCTTACTTGGCGGGATCAGACTGATATACTTCAGGAAAGTTTTCTTCTGTGAAAAGCACACTGGTCTAAAAGAGGCTGCTTCCGGGTGGTAAATCGCCATAGAACAAGCCACTGAGCTGTTGTTCGTTCCTGGTAGAGCGCTTCTCTCTTTGTATGCAAATTATTATGACCCTGGGGAAGTCTCCCTATGGGTGATGGGGGAAACCAGACGTGGACTCCTTGCCCAGTGTGCTTAGAGGAATGTGGCTGCACCTCACTGACGAGGCCCATAGGAGGCCGAAACGATCGTCTGGGGTTGTCATGTTCCTTGTTCAGAGGAGAATTGCCTGGTATTTCGGGCCTGGACTGACCTTACTTGGCGGGATCAGACTGATATACTTCAGGAAAGTTTTCTTCTGTGAAAAGCACACTGGTCTAAAAGAGGCTGCTTCCGGGTGGTAAATCGCCATAGAACAAGCCACTGAGCTGTTGTTCGTTCCTGGTAGAGCGCTTCTCTCTTTGTATGCAAATTATTATGACCCTGGGGAAGTCTCCCTATGGGTGATGGGGGAAACCAGACGTGGACTCCTTGCCCAGTGTGCTTAGAGGAATGTGGCTGCACCTCACTGACGAGGCCCATAGGAGGCCGAAACGATCGTCTGGGGTTGTCATGTTCCTTGTTCAGAGGAGAATTGCCTGGTATTTCGGGCCTGGACTGACCTTACTTGGCGGGATCAGACTGATATACTTCAGGAAAGTTTTCTTCTGTGAAAAGCACACTGGTCTAAAAGAGGCTGCTTCCGGGTGGTAAATCGCCATAGAACAAGCCACTGAGCTGTTGTTCGTTCCTGGTAGAGCGCTTCTCTCTTTGTATGCAAATTATTATGACCCTGGGGAAGTCTCCCTATGGGTGATGGGGGAAACCAGACGTGGACTCCTTGCCCAGTGTGCTTAGAGGAATGTGGCTGCACCTCACTGACGAGGCCCATAGGAGGCCGAAACGATCGTCTGGGGTTGTCATGTTCCTTGTTCAGAGGAGAATTGCCTGGTATTTCGGGCCTGGACTGACCTTACTTGGCGGGATCAGACTGATATACTTCAGGAAAGTTTTCTTCTGTGAAAAGCACACTGGTCTAAAAGAGGCTGCTTCCGGGTGGTAAATCGCCATAGAACAAGCCACTGAGCTGTTGTTCGTTCCTGGTAGAGCGCTTCTCTCTTTGTATGCAAATTATTATGACCCTGGGGAAGTCTCCCTATGGGTGATGGGGGAAACCAGACGTGGACTCCTTGCCCAGTGTGCTTAGAGGAATGTGGCTGCACCTCACTGACGAGGCCCATAGGAGGCCGAAACGATCGTCTGGGGTTGTCATGTTCCTTGTTCAGAGGAGAATTGCCTGGTATTTCGGGCCTGGACTGACCTTACTTGGCGGGATCAGACTGATATACTTCAGGAAAGTTTTCTTCTGTAAAAAGCACACTGGTCTAAAAGAGGCTGCTTCCGGGTGGTAAATCGCCATAGAACAAGCCACTGAGCTGTTGTTCGTTCCTGGTAGAGCGCTTCTCTCTTTGTATGCAAATTATTATGACCCTGGGGAAGTCTCCCTATGGGTGATGGGGGAAACCAGACGTGGACTCCTTGCCCAGTGTGCTTAGAGGAATGTGGCTGCACCTCACTGACGAGGCCCATAGGAGGCCGAAACGATCGTCTGGGGTTGTCATGTTCCTTGTTCAGAGGAGAATTGCCTGGTATTTCGGGCCTGGACTGACCTTACTTGGCGGGATCAGACTGATATACTTCAGGAAAGTTTTCTTCTGTGAAAAGCACACTGGTCTAAAAGAGGCTGCTTCCGGGTGGTAAATCGCCATAGAACAAGCCACTGAGCTGTTGTTCGTTCCTGGTAGAGCGCTTCTCTCTTTGTATGCAAATTATTATGACCCTGGGGAAGTCTCCCTATGGGTGATGGGGGAAACCAGACGTGGACTCCATGCCCAGTGTGCTTAGAGGAATGTGGCTGCACCTCACTGACGAGGCCCATAGGAGGCCGAAACGATCGTCTGGGGTTGTCATGTTCCTTGTTCAGAGGAGAATTGCCTGGTATTTCGGGCCTGGACTGACCTTACTTGGCGGGATCAGACTGATATACTTCAGGAAAGTTTTCTTCTGTGAAAAGCACACTGGTCTAAAAGAGGCTGCTTCCGGGTGGTAAATCGCCATAGAACAAGCCACTGAGCTGTTGTTCGTTCCTGGTAGAGCGCTTCTCTCTTTGTATGCAAATTATTATGACCCTGGGGAAGTCTCCCTATGGGTGATGGGGGAAACCAGACGTGGACTCCTTGCCCAGTGTGCTTAGAGGAATGTGGCTGCACCTCACTGACGAGGCCCATAGGAGGCCGAAACGATCGTCTGGGGTTGTCATGTTCCTTGTTCAGAGGAGAATTGCCTGGTATTTCGGGCCTGGACTGACCTTACTTGGCGGGATCAGACTGATATACTTCAGGAAAGTTTTCTTCTGTGAAAAGCACACTGGTCTAAAAGAGGCTGCTTCCGGGTGGTAAATCGCCATAGAACAAGCCACTGAGCTGTTGTTCGTTCCTGGTAGAGCGCTTCTCTCTTTGTATGCAAATTATTATGACCCTGGGGAAGTCTCCCTATGGGTGATGGGGGAAACCAGACGTGGACTCCTTGCCCAGTGTGCTTAGAGGAATGTGGCTGCACCTCACTGACGAGGCCCATAGGAGGCCGAAACGATCGTCTGGGGTTGTCATGTTCCTTGTTCAGAGGAGAATTGCCTGGTATTTCGGGCCTGGACTGACCTTACTTGGCGGGATCAGACTGATATACTTCAGGAAAGTTTTCTTCTGTGAAAAGCACACTGGTCTAAAAGAGGCTGCTTCCGGGTGGTAAATCGCCATAGAACAAGCCACTGAGCTGTTGTTCGTTCCTGGTAGAGCGCTTCTCTCTTTGTATGCAAATTATTATGACCCTGGGGAAGTCTCCCTATGGGTGATGGGGGAAACCAGACGTGGACTCCTTGCCCAGTGTGCTTAGAGGAATGTGGCTGCACCTCACTGACGAGGCCCATAGGAGGCCGAAACGATCGTCTGGGGTTGTCATGTTCCTTGTTCAGAGGAGAATTGCCTGGTATTTCGGGCCTGGACTGACCTTACTTGGCGGGATCAGACTGATATACTTCAGGAAAGTTTTCTTCTGTGAAAAGCACACTGGTCTAAAAGAGGCTGCTTCCGGGTGGTAAATCGCCATAGAACAAGCCAATGAGCTGTTGTTCGTTCCTGGTAGAGCGCTTCTCTCTTTGTATGCAAAATGTTGTTTAAGTTCGCCCTTGCATTTGGGTCTACTTCTGGATATTTCCTAACCTGACACAGCCAATAGAATGCGAGCTCAATCTGATTGGCTGATCGGATCAGCCAATCGGATTGAACTTGATTCTGATTGGCTGATTCCATCAGCCAATCAGAATATTCCTACCTTAATTCCGATTGTCTGATAGAATCCTATCAGCCAATCGGAATTCGAGGGACGCCATCTTGGATGAAGTCATTTAAAGGAACCGTCATTCGTCGTTCAGTCGTCGGCCAGGATGGATGTTCCGCGTCGGAGGTCTTCAGGAATAATTACAAAGTTGCCTGTAAAATAAATATTAATCCTAAAATAGCTACAATGTAATTATAATTTATATTGTAGCTATATTAGGATTTATTTTACAGGTAAATATTTAGCTTTAAATAGGAATAATTTATTTAATAAGAGTTAATTAATTTCGTTAGATTAAAATTATATTTAATTTAGGGGGGTGTTAGTGTTAGGGTTAGACTTAGCTTTAGGGGTTAATACATTTATTAGAATAGCGGTGAGCTCCGGTCGGCAGATTAGGGGTTAATAATTGAAGTTAGGTGTCAGCGATGTTAGGGAGGGCAGATTAGGGGTTAATACTATTTATTATAGGGTTAGTGAGGCGGATTAGGGGTTAATAACTTTATTATAGTAGCTGTGTGGTCCGCTCGGCAGATTAGGGGTTAATAAGTGTAGGCAGGTGGAGGCGACATTGAGGGGGCAGATTAGGGGTTAATAAATATAATATAGGGGTCGGCGGCGTTAGGGGCAGCAGATTAGGGGTACATAGCTATAATGTAGGTGGCGGCGCTTTGCGGTCGGCAGATTAGGGGTTAATAAGTGTAGGTAGTTGGCGGCGACGTTGTGGGGGGCAGGTTAGGGGTTAATAAATATAATATAGGGGTCGGCGGTGTTAGGGGCAGCAGATTAGGGGTACATAAGTATAACGTAGGTGGCGGTCGGCAGATTAGGGGCTAAAATTTTTTTAATAGAGTGGCGGCGATGTGGGGGGGCCTCGGTTTAGGGGTACATAGGTAGTTTATGGGTGTTAGTGTACTTTAGAGTACAGTAGTTAAGAGCTTTATGAACCGGCGTTAGCCCAGAAAGCTCTTAACTACTGACTTTTTTCTGCGGCTGGAGTTTTGTCGTTAGATTTCTAACGCTCACTTCAGACACGACTCTAAATACCGGAGTTAGAAAGATCCCATTGAAAAGATAGGATACGCAAATGACGTAAGGGGATCTGCGGTATGGAAAAGTCGCGGCTGAAAAGTGAGCGTTAGACCCTTTTTTGAGTGACTCCAAATACCGGAGTTAGCCTAAAACCAGCGTTAGGAGCCTCTAACGCTGGTTTTCACGGCTAACGCCAAACTCCAAATCTAGGCCTTAGACAATATTGGTTATGTATAATTTATACTTCTAACGGTGTTTTAACAATGTTTTTATTGTAATAATTATAATTTTTTTAATATACCTGGGAGACGTCCCATAGCCATATTAGCTAATGAGTGGTATCTACATCTTATGTTTATCAATTGTTCCTTTTAAAAAAAAATATTTTTAATAAAACGCATGAAGTTTACATATGTACTTCCTTTACATAGGTTTCCAGTATAATTAGGAATACACGAGCACTACCATTTATCACATCCATTTTTTCACATATTGTGTAATACTACGCATGCACTTAGCACTTCACAGAATATTAATTATTCATCAATTAAAAAATTATTTTTTTTGCACTGGTATCAAGACCTAATAATAAATTATTTTCACTGCATTTAGACACATTGCATTTGGAATTACCAATAGAAATTGTAAATTCATATAATCATTCTATTGTTTTTCACTATAACCTGCACACATCAGGTAATTAGCCAATCACACACATATTTTAATCCCCACAGGCCTTATTAACATTTGGTATATCACCACTGACAATTAACCACGATCCCTTTAGCTGGTAACAGCGCCCTTACTTGCCCTTTATTTTTCACTAACTTAACCCTGAAAAGATTGAAGGATCTTTTCTTTATGTAAGGAGTTTGGGATCGCTATAGCTCCAGCGCTCTACTCCCTCACACATTTGTAACAATCGGATTTTTCCTACCTTAATTCCGATTGGCTGATAGAATCCTATCAGCCAATCGGAATTCGAGGGACGCCATCTTGGATGACGTCATTTAAAGGAACCTTCATTCGTCGTTAGTCCGTCGGGCCAGCTGGATGTTCCGCGTAGGAGGTCTGAAGATGGAGCCGGAAGAAAGAAGATGCCGCTTGGAGGAAGACATCGGCCGGATGGAAGACCTCTTCTTTGCCGCTTGGGTTAATATAGGGTTAATATAGTTAATATAGGTGGCGGCGGTGTAGGGGGGTCAGATTAGGGGTTAATATATTTAATATAGGTTGCGGCGGTATAGGGGGATTAGATTAGGGGTTAATACATTTAATATAGGTGGCGGCGGTGTAGGGGGATTAGATTACAGGTAAAAGAGCTGATTACTTTGGGACAATGCCCCGCAAAAGGCCCTTTTAAGGGCTGGTAATAGAGCTGGTTACTTTGGGGCAATGCCCCGCAAAAGGCTCTTTTAAGGGCTGGTAATAGAGCTGGTTACTTTGGGACAATGCCCTTTTCAGGGCTATTTGTAATTTAGTTTAGGGTAGGGAAATTTTAGTATTTTAGGGGTTAATAAATTTAATATAGGTGGTGGCGGTGTAGGGGGATTAGATTAGGGGTTAATAATTTTAATATAGGTGGTGGTGGTGTAATGGGGTCAGATTAGGGGTTAATATAGTTTAAGTAGGGGGATCATATTAGGGGTTAATATAGTTTAAAGGGACAGTAAACCTTAAAAATAATGTTATATAATTCTGCACATAGTGCAGAATTATATAACATTATATTAGCCAAACATTTATAAAACATAATTTCCCCTATTAATTTAAAAGAAAAACCACTGTTTCACAGACCCGCTCTCTGCTCTCTGCTGAGCGGGTCTGTTATATTTACTCAGCGCATCGGGCCAGCTGTATAGTCACAGCCCGGCCCGACCGCGCCATAAGACTAAGTGCAGCTTGCTCCTCCTTAGTCTTATGGCGCGGTCGGGCCGGGCTGTGACTATACAGCTGGCCCGATGCGCTGAGTAAATATAACAGACCCGCTCAGCAGAGAGCGGGTCTGTGAAACAGCGTTTTTTTTTTTTTAAATTAATAGGGGAAATTATGTTTTATAAATGTTTGGCTAATATAATGTTATATAATTCTGCACTATGTGCAGAATTATATAACATTATTTTTAAAGTTTACTGGGTAGGGGGCTCACATTAGGGGGTAAAACATTTAATTTAGCTGGCGGCGGTGTAGGGGGGTCAGATTAGGGGGTAAAACATATGTAGCTGGCGGCGGGGTTCGGGAGCGGTGGTTTAGGGGTTAATATATTTATTATTAGGAGTGAGAGGGGGGATTGTGGATAGAGGGGTATACGTGTCGGGTTATTTTTGGGAGGCGTGTTAGACAGTACGGGAGATTTAATACTTTAGTAAGGTTTTGTAGGCAGCGGCAGTTTCTAAAGTGCCGTAAGTCACTGGCGACTCCAGAAATGTGTACTTACGCAGATTTCTGGACATTGCTAGTTGGTCCGACTTACAGCACTTTAGCATCTGACAGCGCCTTATATGGGATAGCTCGATTTGCGAGCTGAAACTACGGGCAGAGCAGGTTTCCACGCTTGGGCCAAAACCTGCACCGTATATCGGATCGCGCCCCAGATGGTTAAATATACATGCTGGTGTAATGTTAATCCTGTCTATTAGAATAGTCTAATGCAAAAAATAAATAAAAAAACTTTCTTAGTTTACCATTTAGCCTCCAGTACTTAAAGGAATACTAAACCCAATTTTTTTCTTTAATGATTTAGACAGAGCATGCAATTTTAAGCAACTTTCTAATTTACTCCTAATATCATTTTTTCTTCGTTCTCTTGCTATCTTTATTTAAAAAGCAGAAATGTAAAGCTGGCCCATTTTTTATTCAGAACCTGGGTTATGCTTGCTTATTGGTGACTAAATGTAGCCACCAATAAACAAGCGCTATCCAGGATGCTGAACCTAAAATGAACCGTCTCGCAAGCTTTACATTTAAGTCCATCCGCAGTTATCTGTGACTATCGATTAAACATATAGCATTCAAATGTCAGCGCGATTTAAGTCTATCTGCAGTCATCTGCAACTATCGATTAAACATTTAGCTTTCAAATGTCAGCGCGATGTAGGTCTATCCGCAGTTATCTGCGACTATCGATTAAACATTTAGCATACAAATGTCAGCGCAATTTAAGTCTATCCGCAGTTATCTGCGACTATTGATTGAACATTTAGCATACAAATGTCAGCGCGATTTAGGTCTATTCGCAGTTATCTGCGACTATCAATTAAACATTTAGCATACTGTCACCTAGATTACGAGTTTTGCGCTAAACAGGGTGTGAAATGAATGCAACAAAAGTGCATTATTTCACCCCCCATAGTGCTACCCCAAGTCTAAACACCCCTAATATGCCACCCCCGACATCGCCGCCCCCTAAATAAAGTTATTAACCCCTAATCTGTTGCTCCCGACATCGCCGACATTAATAACATTTATTAACCCCTATTCCACCTCTCCCCCGACATCGCCGCCACTAAAATAAAGTTATTAACCCCTATTCCGCTGCTCCCCGACACCGTCTCAACTATAATAAAGTTATTAACCCCTAATTTGCCGCTTCCGACATCGCCTCCACTAATAAAAAATATTAACCCCTATGCCGCCGCTCCCCGACATCGCTGCCACTAAATAAAGTTATTAACCACTAAACCTCCGACCTCCCACATCTCCACCCCTAAATAAACCTATTAACCCCTAAACCAGCCAATAGGACAATTTAATTGTTGCAGGGCTAATTAATCCAATCCCTTTTAATCCTGTTACCTACTAAACCACTAAGGATTTTGTAAAAAAAATAATAAAATCAATAAATTCAGATGAATTCTCCCACAATGATCACAGCAAGGAAGATAAGATATATTACCACTGGTTCCATGGTTCCAATAGGTTTTATTTTACAGGTAAATTTGTCTTTATTTTAACTAGGTAGTTATTAAATAGTTAATAACTATTTAATAACTATTCTAAAATAAATACAAACTTGCCTGTAAAATAGAAATAAACCCTAAGCTAGCTACAATGTAACTATTAGTTATATTGTAGCTAGCTTAGGGTTTATTTTATAGGTAATTATTTAGTTTTAAATAGGAATAATTTAGTTAATGATAGTCATTTTTATTTAGATTTATTTAAATTATATTTAAGTTAGTGGGTGTTAGGTTTAGGGTTAGACTTAGATTTAGGGGTTAATAACTTTAATATAGTGGCGGCGACGTTGGGGGCGGCAGATTAAGGGTTGATACATTTAGGTAGGTGGCGGCGATGTTAGGCCCGGCAGATTAGGGGTTAATAATATTTCACTAATGTTTGCAAGGTGGGAGTGCGGCGGTTTAGGGGTTAATATGTTTATTATAGTGGTGGCGACGTTGGGGGCGGCAGATTAGGGGTTAAAAAGTGTAGGTTGGTTGTGGTGACATTGGGGGTGGCCGATTAGGGGTTAATAATTATAATGTAGGTGTCGGCGATGTTGGGGCCAACAGATTAGGGGTTCATAACTATAATGTAGGTGGCGGCGATGTCCGGAGCGGCAGATTAGGGGTTACATTTTTTGTTATAGTGTTTGCGATGCGGGAGGGCCTCGGTTTAGGGGTTAATAGGTAGTTTATGGCTGTTAGTGTACTTTTTAGCACTTTAGTTATGAGTTTTATGTTACGGCGTTGTACCATAAAACTCTTAACTGCTGACTTTTAAATGCATTAGGGATCTTGACAGGGTAAGGTGTACCGCTCACTTTTTTAACTCTCAGGACAAACTCGTAATACCAGCGCTATGGAAGTCTCATAGAAAAAAGATTTTACGAAGTTTACGTGTCGTTTTGCGGTAAGGCCAAAGAAGTGTGCGATGCCCCTAAACCTGCAAGACTCGTAATACCAGCGGGCGTAAAAAAGCAGCGTTAGGACCACTTAACGCTGCTTTTTTACCCTAATGCAAAACTCGTAATCTAGCCGTTAGGTTTTAGTGTAAGACAGGTTAGGTTTTATTTCACAGGTAAGTTTGTATTTATTTTAGCTAGGTAGTTAGTAAATAGTTAATAACTATTTACTAACTAGTCTACCTAGTTAAAATAAATACAAACTTACCTGTGAAATAAAAATAAAACCGAAGCTAGCTACAATATAACTATTAGTTATATAGTAGGTACCATAGGTTTTATTTCACAGGTAAGTGTTTAGTTTTAAATAGGAATTATTTAGTTAATAATTGTAAATTTAATTTAGATCTAATTCCATTATGTTAAAGTTAGGGGGTGTTAGGGTTAGGGTTAGGTTTAGGGTTAGGGTTAGGATTAGGGTTAGGGTTATGTTAGGATTAGGTTTAGGGGTTAATATAGTTTAATTTAGGTTGTTGCCATGTGGGGGGCTGGCGGTTTAAGGGTTAATAGGTTTATTTAGTTAATAATTGTAAGTTTAATTTAGCTTTATTTTAATTATGTTAAAGCTAGGGGGTGTTAGGGCTAGGGTTAGGGTTACGTTAGGGTTACGTTAGGGTTTGGGGGTTAATAGTGTAATTTAGGTTGTTGTTATGTAGGGGGTTGGCGGTTTAGGGGTTAATAGGTTTATTTAGTGGTAGTGATGTGGGAGGCCAGAGGTTTAGGGGTTAATAGCTTTATTTAGTTGCAGTGATGTTGGGGAGCGGCGGAATAGGGGTTAATAGATTTATTATAGTGTGGGCGATTTTGGGGGCGGCGGAATAGGGGTTAATAAGTTTAGTATAGTAGTAGTGATGTGGGAGGCCAGAGGTTTAGGGGTTAATAGCTTTATTTAGTTGCAGTGATGTTGGGGAGCGGCGGAATAGGGGTTAATAGATTTATTATAGTGTGGGCAATATCAGGAGCCGCATATTAGGGGTTAATACCAGGCGTCAGCGATGTTGGGGGCAGAAGATTAGGAGTGTTTAGACTCTGGGTTTTTGTTAGGGTGTTAGGTTTAAACAGTGTTTTCTTTTTCCCCATATACATTAATCGGGCTGTGTTACGGAGCTTTTGTTTCCGCAATCACAGGTGTTAGACTTTTTTTTGCCGGCTCTCCCCATTGATGTCTATGGGGAAATCGTGCACAAGCACGTCAAAACACTGTTTGTGTTTGGTGCGGTATGGAGATCAAAATCTCCATATCGCCTACACAGGCTGGGTATTTTTACTGCAGCTTTCAAAAAGTCCTTTTTCAATGGGACTTCCATAGCGCTGGTATTACGAGTCTGCCTGGGAGGCCAAAAAGTGAACAGTACAGTCAATACCATCAAGATCCATAACGTAAACTGAAAGTCACTAGTAGTTATGGGTTTTGCGCTACAAAGATGTAGCATAAAACTCATAACTAAAGTGCTAAAAAGTACACTAACACCGATTAACTACCTATTAACCCCTAAACCGAGGCCCTCCTGCATCGCAAATAATAAAACAAAATTATTAACCCCTAATCTGCCACACTGGACATCGCCGCCACTATAATAAACATATTAACCCCTAAACCACCACACTCCCGCCTCTCAAACTTTAGTTAAATATTACTAACCCCTAATTTGCTGTCCCTAACATCGCCGCAACCTACATTACAGTTATTAACCCCTAATCTGCCACCACCAATGTCGCCGCCACTATACTAAAGTTATTAACCCCTAAACCTAAGTCTAACCCTAACCCTAACACCCCCTAACAAATATAATTAAAATAAATATAAATAAAACCTACTATCATTACCTAAATAATTCCTATTTAAAACTAAATACTTACCTGTAAAATAAACCCTAAGCTAGCTACAATATAACTAATAGTTACATTGTATCTAGCTTAGGGTTTATTTTTATTTTACAGGCAAGTTTGTATTTATTTTAACTAGGTAGAATAGTTAGTAAACAGTTATTAACTATTTACTAACTACATAGCTAAAATAAATGCAAATTTACCTGTAAAATAAAACCTAACCTGAGTTACACTAACACCTAACATTACACAACAATTAAATAAACTACATCAATTAAATACAATTACCTAAATTTAAAAAAAAACCACTAAATTACACAAAATAAAAAACAAATTACAAGATATTTAATCTAATTACACCTAATCTAATAGCCCTATCAAAATAAAAAAAGCCCCCCAAAATAAAAAAAAACCCTAGCCTAAACTAAACTACCAATAGCCCTTAAAAGGGCCTTTTGCGGGGCATTGCCTCAAAGAAATCAGCTCTTTTACCTGTAAAAAAAATACAAACAACCCCCAACAGTAAAACCCACTATCCACACAACCAACCCCCCAAATAAAATCCTAACTAAAAAAACCTAAGCTCTCCATTGCCCTGAAAAGGGTATTTGGATGGGCATTGCCCTTAAAAGGGCATTTTGCTCTTTTTTAAGTGCCCATACCCTAAGCTAAAAATAAAACCCACCCAATAAACCCTTAAAAAAACCTAACACTAATCCCCGAAGATCCACTTACAGTTTAGTATTGGTAGGTATCTAACAGCGCTAATAGAGAGATGACCTCTAGCTCCTAGACAGAGTGGGTCCCTAGCCACCCACAATACAAGTAGATACACAAAAAGGGAGAGCTGTAGGAGCGCCTAATCAGAGGCAAGGTCCGAAGGGAAATATAAAGATAAGATTAAAAATTAGGGTAAAAGATGTGTATTCAATAAAAAATAAAAAATAAAAAATATATAAATATAATTAAAATTATCTTTAAAAATATGTATATTTAATAACAAACAAAGCACATAGTGTATCACAAAGAAGTGCATGGATTCATGACTTAACAGTTGTAATCTTAAAATGAGAGAAAACAAATACTACTAAAATATAACAGTCAAATGAGACAAGTAGGATAAAAATGGCAATAAAACATACATTCACTACTCTCAGCTAGACAATAAAAAACATATGATAATACACAGATACCAAGAACCAAAAAAGTAGATGGTGATTAAGGAATTCAATGTCTAATATTGTCTCAGTTCTGTGATCCAAAGTGTAGGTGTAGAAAATAAATTTGTCAAGTCCACAATGTCATTACTGTGTCCAAAAAAACAAATGAAGAATGATGTGAAAGATTTTGTGGCAAAATATAAAAATCCAAAAATACAAAATAATCAAGGATTTAAATGATGTGAAAAAATGTGAAAAAATGTTGTATAAAAAATTTGTAAAAAGTGAATTAATACAGCTGTATATATCCTGAACTCAGAAAACAATACTTGATGTGGAAAAAAGATTGAAAAAATCAAAGTAAAAAATAAGTGTTGATAATCCAAATAGTAAAAGAACCAAAATCCTGCGAATGTGTAAATCCTCAAATCCTGTGGGAAAGAAATAATAACAACATAGAGAAGTACTGTTTAGATAGACAACACGTTTCGGCCCACCTGTAGGGCCTTTCTCAAGACCCTCAACCACCGGACATCCATCCTCAACGAAGCCAGGAGAAGTCTTCATCCAAGCGGCAAGAAGTCCTCAATGAAGCTGGGAGAATTCTTCATCCAAGGGGCAAGAAGTCCTCAACGAAGCAGGGAGAAGTCTTCACCCAAGTCGACAGAAGTGGTCCTGCAGACAGGCAGAAGTCTTCATCCAGACCGCATCTTCTATCTTCATCCATCCGGCATGGAGTGGCTCCATCTTCAAAACATCCGGCGCGGAGCATCCTCTTCAATCAACATCTTATTGCAGAATGAAGGTGCATCAGCCAACAGGATTGTTTCTCCTTTAATTCTGATTGTCTGAATTCTTTCAGCCAATCGGAATTCAAGGGATGCCATCTTGGATGAGGTCATTTAAAGGAACCTTCATTCTGTAAGAAGAAGTCGATTGAAGAGGATGCTCCATGCCGGATGTCTTGAAGATGGAGCCGCTCCGCGCCGGATGGATGAAGATAGAAGATGCCGTCTGGATGAAGTCTTCTGCCCATCTGGAGGACCACTTCTGCCGGCTTGAATGAAGACTTCTCCCGGCTTCGCTGAGGACTTCTTGCCACTTGGATGAAGACTTCTCCCAGCTTCATTGAGGATGGGTGTCCGGTCTTCAAAACTGTAAGTGGATCTTCGGGGGGGTTAGTGTTAGTTTTTTTTTTAAGGGTTTATTGGGTGGGTTTTATTTTTAGCTTAGAAAAAAAAGCTAAATGCCCATCCAAATGCCCTTTTTAAGGGCAATAGGGAGCTTAGGTTTTTTAGTTAGGATTTTATTTGGGGGGTTGGTTGTGTGGGTGGTGGGTTTTACTGTTGGGGGGTTGTTTGTATTTTTTTTTTACAGGTAAAAGAGCTGATTTCTTTGGGGCAATGCCCCGCAAAAGGCCCTTTTAAGGTAGTTTAGGCTAGGGTTTTTTTTTATTTTGGGGGGGGGGGGGCTTTTTTATTTTGATAGGGCTATTAGATTAGGAGTAATTAGTTTAAATATCTGATAACTTCTTTTTTTTATTTTGTGTAATTTTGTGGTTTTTTTGTAATTTAGGTAATTGTATTTAATTTATGTAATTTATTTAATTGTAGTGTAAGGTTAGGTGTTAGTGTAAGACAGGTTAGGTTTTATTTTACAGGTAAATTTGTATTTATTTTAACTAGGTAGTTAGTAAATAGTTAATAACTATTTAGTAACTATTCTACCTAGTTAAAATAAATACAAACTTGCCTGTGAAATAAAAATAAACCCTAAGATCGCTACAATGTAACTATTAGTTATATTGTAGCTAGCTTAGGTTTTATTTTACAGGTAAGTATTTAGTTTTAAATAGGAATTATCAAGGTAATGATAGTAGGTTTTATTTAGATTTATTTTAATTATATTTTAAGTTAGGGGGTGTTAGGTTTAGAGGTTAATACATTTAGTATAGTGGCGGCGACATTAGGGGCTGCAGATTAGGGGTTAATAAATGTAGGTAGGTGGCGGCGATGTTAGGGGCAGCAGATTAGGGGTTAATAAATAGTGTTTGTGATGCGGGAGTGCGGCGGTTTAGGGGTTAATATGTTTATTATAGTGGCGGTGATGTCCGGAGCAGCAGATTAGGGGTAATAAGTATAATGTAGGTGTCGGCGATGTTGGGGGCGGCAGATTAGGGGTTAATAAGTGTAATATTAGGGTGTTTAGACTCGGGGTACATGTTAGGGTGTTAGGTGTAAACATAAATTTTGTTTCCCCATAGGGATCAATGGGGCTGCATTACGGAGCTTTACGCTGCTTTATTGCAGGTCTTAGACTTTTTTTCTGCTGGCTCTCCCCATTGATCGTGCACGAGCACGTAAAACCAGCTTACCGTGGCTTTCAGCAGCACTTGTATTGGAGTGCAATTTTGCTCTACGCTCACTTTTTGCCTGATAACGCTGTGTTTTTATAAACCTGTAGTACCAGCGCTGTAGGGAAGTGAGCGGTGACAATAACGTGCAAGTTAGCACCACACTGCTCATAACGCAAAACTCGTAATCTTGCCAATAGTTAATGGCATAGAAGTCTAGTAGAATTACAGATGAAAAAATGTCATCTCATTAAATACATTTCGATATACAGTGTATTAAGACTGGCAAGACACCAAATGTCCTCAGACAAAGAGTATACAGCATAATACATGACATATACACACATATACACACATGGTGGCCAAGTTACTTATGCAAGCTGCAAGGATCAAATATTAAAATAGATCATAGTCAAAAATGAGCAAAAGACAGAACAGTAAAATGTAAGGCCATAATAGCTCAAAGTTTATAAAAAAAACAGCTCAAAATTTATAAAAAAAAACAGTGCCAATCCACTCCAGCATTCAAACCTTTGGGGTGTACAGTGTCAAGTCTGTAAACCCAATGTGCTTCTTTTTGTAGCAGCCACTTGTTTCGGTCTCCTCCTCTAGGTAATGCAGGTACATGGTCAATTAGTTGAAATCTTAGATCATTGACTGTGTGTCCATTTTCCATAAAGTGTCTCACCACAGGTTGGTCACTTTCACCTTTCTCTATTGCAGTGCGTATCGCACTTTTAAGGTACGCTATTCTCTTTTTGATATCATCCAGAGTTTTTCCCACATAACCACAAATGCAGCTTAGCATATATATCACGTATGGGGTTGTTCATGTGAGAAAATGTTTGATTTGGTATCTTCGATTGGTGTTTGGGTGTCTGAGGTTGATACCCTGTATCATAGAGTGACATGTGACACAGCTAGGGCATCTGTAAGAACCCTTCTTCGTAGGTTGTAGCCATTATTCTTTCTTAAAGCAGTGTTGGGGGTCAGTCAATACTAGCATGTCATGTAGACTCCTACCACGTTTGAAACTTACTATAGGAGCTTCATACTACTCATATGGTAGTGATCTGTCACTGTTGATCACATGCCGGTCCCGTTTCAGTAATGTACCCATATTCCTTAGTTGCGGGCAATAGGTGGTAGTGAAATTCATACTTACCGTATCATCTTTAGCCTTAACGGTCATCATCAGTTCTTTTTGTGTAGTAAGTTCTGCTGTTCTCTTGGCTAGAACAATTTCTTCATTCCTATAGCCTCTAGCAGCAAACGTATTCTCTTTTTGTTGGAGTTGTAGCATTTTCTGTGCATCAGATGAATTGTTTCTAGCGACTCGTAACATCTGGGCCCTCGTGATAGTCCTCACCAATGGTCTGGGATGGCTACTCTTGGCATGCAGGATCGAGTTCCTATCAGTGGGTTTCTGAAACAGTGTGGTACCCAATTTATTGTGATCCTTATAAATCCATAGGTCCAAAACGTCATTGGTGATTTTGCTCGAAGTCACCTTCAATTTAGTAGGGCAGCCGGAGTAATTCAGTGTATTAACAAGTTAATTTAGGGTTTGTTCATCATCTCTCCATTGCAGCAAGATATCATCAATGTAGCGACGGTAGAATATTATCTTCGGGTGCTGATAGATACATAGTACTTCCTCTTCAACACACTCCATAAGTAGATTGGCAAAGGATGATGCCATGTTGGAGCCCATTGACGTACCAGTCAGTTGAAGGTAATGTTTCCTCTCAAAGTGAAAATAGTTGTTCTTTGGCATAGAGTGAGTAATTGTTTGATAAATTCAGCGGGGGGTCCAACATATGGATATTTGTGTAGGCATTTCATGATTACAGCAATGACCTCATTTTAAGGAATCACCGTATATAGGCTGTTAACATCCATACTCACCAGGAGTTCATCAGTTGTTATCTCTGTGATGTGTGACAGTCAATTAATGGCCAAGAGTCTCTCAAGTAGGATTTCATGTTTGTGACCATCGGTTGAAGAACATGGTCCACAAATATCGCCAGTGGTTTTAATAGAGAGTCTCTTGCCGACACAATGGGGAGGCCTGGAGGAGATAGAAGGTCCTTGTGGATCTTGGGCAAAGTGTACATGATCGGTCTCACAGGGTGTTCCACTGTTAGCCAATCCTTGGCATTGGTGTCAATTCAACCCCTGGCATGTGCATCCACAATTATGGTGTCGATTTGTAGTTTCAGTTTTATTGTGGGATCACCAGGTAAATGTGTAAGTGTGTGTGTCTGATAGTTGCTTTAAGATTTCTTCCTTATAATTTTGATAGTCCTGAACAATGAATGCACCACCCTTATCGGCTAAGCGTATCACAATCTCAGGATTTTTTGACAATTGAACAACAGCATCTCTCTCTTCCTTGGTGAAGTTATGTTTGAAGGTTGTTGTTTTACACTGTTCCCAGTGATGCTGTGTCAATCTGGTATAGTTGCATATGCTTGGGTTGGTGGTAGCAGGGTCAAAGGTGCTACATGGTTTAAATGGGTAGACATTGTCCTCTTTAATAGTATGCTGAAAGAAATTGCCCAATTTTAATTGGCATTGGAATTTCATTTTGTCAATATACAGGTAAAACTCATCAATATGTGATGTTGGTAAAAATGACAAACCCTTCTTTAATGCATCCAGTTCATCATCAGTCAATATATGAGAGCTGATATTCACAATGTTTCCACCTGTACCTGTGTTGGTATGTGGGCCTTCCTCCAAAAGCCTTCCCTCCTCGCATGTGGTCTGCTCCACGTCTTCTTTGGGCCGATTGTGATATTCAGAGATGTATGTACCATGGAGCTGTAAATCTATTTATTTCTGTTTTAATTTCAATGTTTGTAGAAAGATGGTCTGTGCCGTTTCATCTACATTTGCTTGTAATTCTGCAACGAACAGAGTCCTTGCTGCATCCTCCTCTGTGAGGGTGAGTGTCTCAGCTCCCTCAATGTCTGCTGGAATAGAAGGGGTTGTAGTACATTGGCTCGAAGGAGCTGTTTGACTCGAATTATTAGCTTCCATGTTTCGTAGTAAATGGACAAAATCCACTTCCCAAGCACCCAAAACGTGCTGGTTTGTCCTGTGAGGTGATGTGATGTGGTAGTGTAGTGTGGAGGGTCCAGAACATTACAGATGGTGGGTGCAGCAAAAATCTTAATTGTAATAGGTAGTAGGGTAAGTGCACTCTCACAAACAGGTGTTCAAATGCCAGGGTGCTAAGAAGAATGTAGATAATGGATGTAGCACAAAGCACTTACTGGTCTTGTAAAGTATCAAAACAAAATCTATTTCTTTGTGACGTTTCGGGTTGTTCACTTCTTCATCAGACCAACAATAATGAAGAATTTTTGGTTCAACAACTGGGTAGCACTTGCTGATTGGTGGCTATATTTAGACACCAATCAGAAAGTGCTACTCAGGTGATGAACCAAAAATGGTCCGGCTCCTATGCTTACATTCTTGCTTTTTCAAATAAAGATACCAAGAGAATGAAGAAAAAATGATAATAGGAGTAAATTAGAAAGTTACTTAAAATTGCATGCTCTATCTGAAACATGAAAGTTTTATTTTGACTAGATTATTCCTTTAACAGTTATATTTGTATAGCCATATTCAAAGCATTTCACAATAACCTACATGGCATGGTTAAATATCATTATATTATTCACGTTATTCATATAAGTACTATTTTAATTATATTTTATATAAATATATGAACTGATGTTATTAGATTAACATATGTTTATATATACAGTATATATATATACAGTATATATATATATATATATATATATATATACAGTATATATATATATATATATATATATATATATATATATATATATATATATATATATATATATATATATATATATATATATATATATATATATACTATTGTTATTTAGTGATGTCGCGAATAGTTTGCAGACGAATAGTTCCCGGCGAACATAGTATGTTCGCTTTCGCTGCGGCGGGCGAACATATGCGATGTTCGATCCGCCCCCTATTCGTCATCATTGAGTAAACTTTGACCCTGTACCTCACAGTCAGCAGACACATTCCAGCCAATCAGCAGCAGACCCTCCCTCCCAGACCCTCCCACCTCCTGGACAGCATCCATTTTAGATTCATTCGGAAGCTGGATTCTTAGTGAGAGGAGGGACAGTGTAGCTGCTGCTGATTTAATAGGGAAATCGATAGCTAGGCTAGTGTATTCAGTGTCCACTACAGTCCTGAAGGACTCATCTGATCTCTGCTGTAAGGACAGCACCCCAAAAAGCCCTTTTTAGGGCTAGAACATCAGTCTGCTTTTTTTTTTTCCTGTGTAATCTAATTGCAGTTGCCTGCCTGCCAGCGTGTGTGTCAGGCTCACAGCGTATACTGTGCCCACTTGCCCAGTGCCACCACATTTCTGCAGTGTTTGTGTTTAGCTGTAATTTTCCTCTTACTCGTTTACTGTACCCACACATATTATATACCGTTTTTCTCGCCATTAAATGGAATTTCTAAAGATACCATTATTTTCATCATATCCTATAATTTACTATAATTTTTTTGTAAAATATGAGTAAAAAATGGAAAAAAACACACTTTTTCTAACTTTGACCACCAAGATCTGTTACTCATCTACAAACACCAAAAAAACACCCATGCTAAATAGTTTCTAAATTTTGTCCTGAGTTTAGAAATACCCAATATTTACATGTTCTTTGCTTTTTTTGCAAGTTATAGGGCCATAAATGCAAGTAGCACTTTGCTATTTCCAAACCATTTTTTTTTTCAAAATTTGCGCTAGTTACATTGGAACACTGATATCTGTCAGGAATCCCTGAATAACCATTGACATGTATATATTTTTTTTTAGAAGACATCCCAAAGTATTGATCTAGGCCCATTTTGGTATATTTCATGCCACCATTTCACCACCAAATGTAATCAAATATAAAAAATTGTTCACTTTTTCACAAATGTTTTCACAAACTTTAGGTTTCTCACTGAAATTATTTACAAATAGCTTGTGCAATTATGGCATAAATGGTTGTACATTTTTCTCTGGGATCCCCTTTGTTCAGAAATAGCAGACATATATGGCTTTGACATTGCTTTTTGATAATAAGAAGGCCGCTAAATGCCACTGCACACCACACGTGTATTATGTCCAGCAGTGAAGGGGTAATTAGGGAGCATGTAGGGAGCTTTTTGGGGTAATTTTAGCTTTAGTGTAGTGTAGTAGACAACCCAAAGTATTGATCTAGGCCCATCTTGGTATATTTCATGCCACCATTTCACCGCCAAATGCGATCAAATAAAAAAAAAAACGTTACATTTTTCCAAATTTTAGGTTTCTCACTGAAATCATTTACAAACATTTTGTGCAGTTATGGCAAAAATGGTTGTAAATGGTTCTCTGGGATCCCCTTTTTCAGAAATAGCAGACGTATATGTCTTTGGCATTGCTTTTTGGTAATTAGAAGGCCGCTAAATGCCGCTGCGCACCACACGTGTATTATGCTCAGCAGTGCAGGGGTTAATTAGGGAGCTTGCAGGGAGCTTGCAGGGTTAATTTTAGCTTTAGTGTAGTGTAGTAGACAACCTCAAGTATTGATCTAGGCCCATTTTGGTATATTTCATGCCACCATTTCACCGCCAAATGCGATCAAATTAAAAAAAATAGTCAACTTTTTCACAAACTTTAGGTTTCTCACTGAAATGATTTACAAACAGCTTGTGCAATTATGGCACAAATGGTTGTAAATGCTTCTCTGGGATCCCCTTTGTTCAGAAATAGCAGACATATATGGCTTTGGCGTTGCTTTTTGGTAGTTAGAAGGCCACTAAATGCAACTGCGCACAACACATGAATTATGCCGCCCAGCAGTGAAGGGGTTAATTAGGTAGCTTGTAGGGAGCTTGCAGGGTTAATTTTAGCTTTAGTGTAGAGATCAGCTTCCCACCTGACACATCAGACCCCCTGATCCCTCCCAAAGAGCTCTCTTCCCTCCCCCAACCCACAATTGTCCCCGCCATCTTAAGTACTGGCAGAAAGTCTGCCAGTACTAAAATAAAAGGTATGATATTTTATATATTTTTTTAGCATATTTACATATGCTGTTGTGTAGGATCCCCCCCTTAGCCCCCAACCTCCCTGATCCCCCCCAAAACAGCTTCCTAACCCTCCCCCTCTGCCTTATTGGGGGCCATATTGGGTACTGGCAGCTGTCTGCCAGTACCCAGCTTGCAAATAAAATGTTTTTTTTTTTATTTTTATTTCATTTTTCTGTAGTGTAGCTTCCCCCCCACCCAAGACCAATCCCCCACCTGCTCCCAGATCACTTAGATTTCCAAGTACTAAATATTTTGCACCCCTTTCTCCCACTTATCAAAACATTTTTTTTCTGTAGTGTAGCGGTTCCCACCTGCTCCCTCCCCGTGCACGCGCCCACCCGCCTCCTCCCATGCACGCGTGCGCGTCTGTCACTGTGAAGCGGGCGTAACCCTTACACTACCTGATCGATACAACATCATACCTGATGTTTTAAAGCACGTTATTCCAAACAATTTAGTAATGTTAGGTGATTTATGCCCTTTATGGATTAAAACCAGACTCTGCATCAACTATGTAATTTTCCATGGGAGTTTTGCCATGGATCCCCCTCCGGCATGCCACAGTCCAGGTGTTAGTCCCCTTGAAATAACTTTTCCATCACTATTGTGGCCAGAAAGAGTCCCTGTGGGTTTTAAAATTCGCCTGCCTATTGAAGTCTATGGCGGTTCGCCTGGATCGCCCGTTCGCGAACATTTGTGGAAGTTCGCGTTCGCCATTCGCGAACCCAAATTTTTATGTTTGCGACATCACTATTGTTATTATTTTCTGTTTTTTATACAGTGCTATTCAAGGGCACATTATGGCCTAGATTTGGAGTTCGGCGGTAGCCGTCAAAACCAGCGTTAGAGGCTCCTAACGCTGGTTTTGGCCGCCCGCTGGTATTTGGAGTCAGTGATTAAAGGGTCTAACGCTCACTTTTCAGCCGCGACTTTTCCATACCGCAGATCCCCCTACGCCATTTGCGTATCCTATCTTTTCAATGGGATCTTTCTAACGCCGGTATTTAGAGTCGTTTCTGAAGTGAGCGTTAGAGCTCTAACGACAAAACTCCAGCTGCCTGAAAATAGCAGGAGTTAAGAGCTTTCTGGCTAACGCCGGTTCATAAAGCTCTTAACTACTGTACCCTAAAGTACACTAACACCCATAAACTACCTATGTACCCCTAAACCGAGGTCCCCCCACATCGCCGCCACTCGATTAAATTTTTTAACCCCTAATCTGCCGACCGCCACCTACATTATACTTATGTACCCCTAATCTGCTGCCCCTAACCCCGCCGACCCCTATATTACATTTATTAACCCCTAACCTGCCCCCCACAACGTCGCCGCCAGCTACTTAAAATAATTAACCCCTAATCTTCCGACCGCAAAGCGCCGCCACCTACGTTATCCCTATGTACCCCTAATCTGCTGCCCCTAACACCGCCGACCCCTATATTATATTTATTAACCCCTAATCTGCCCCCCTCAACGTCGCCGACACCTGCCTACACTTATTAACCCCTAATCTGCCGAGCGGACCTGAGCGCTACTATAATAAAGTTATTAACCCCTAACCCGCCTCACTAACCCTATAATAAATAGTATTAACCCCCTAATCTGCCCTCCCTAACATCGCCGACACCTAACTTCAATTATTAACCCCTAATCTGACGACCGGAGCTCACCGCTACTATAATAAATGGATTAACCCCTAAAGCTAAGTCTAACCCTAACACTAACACCCCCCTAACTTAAATATAATTTACATCTAACGAAATAAATTAACTCTTATTAAATAAATGATTCCTATTTAAAGCTAAATACTTACCTGTAAAATAAATCCTAATATAGCTACAATATAAATTATAATTATATTATAGCTATTTTAGGATTAATATTTATTTTACAGGCAACTTTGTAATTATTTTAACCAGGTACAATAGCTATTAAATAGTTAAGAACTATTTAATAGTTACCTAGTTAAAATAATAACAAATTTACCTGTAAAATAAATCCTAACCTAAGATATAATTAAACCTAACACTACCCTATCAATAAAATAATTAAATAAACTACCTACAATTACCTACAATTAACCTAACACTACACTATCAATAAATTAATTAAACACAATTCCTACAAATAAATACAATTAAATAAACTAGCTAAAGTACAAAAAATAAAAAAGAACTAAGTTACAAAAAATAAAAAAATATTTACAAACATCAGAAAAATATTACAACAATTTTAAACTAATTACACCTACTCTAAGACCCCTAATAAAATAACAAACACCCCCAAAATAAAAAATTCCCTACCCTATTCTAAATTAAAAAAGTTACAAGCTCTTTTACCTTACCAGCCCTGAACAGGGCCCTTTGCGGGGCATGCCCCAAGAATTTCAGCTCTTTTGCCTGTAAAAGAATAAATACAATACCCCCCCCCAACATTACAACCCACCACCCACATACTCCTAATCTAACACAAACCCCCCTTAAATAAACCTAACACTAAGCCCCTGAAGATCTTCCTACCTTGTCTTCACCATCCAGGTTCACCGATCCGTCCTGAAGAGCTCCTCCGATGTCCTGATCCAAGCCCAAGCGGGGGGCTGAAGAGGTCCATGATCCGGTCAAAGTCTTCATCCAAGCGGGGCAGAAGAGGATCTTCCATCCGATTGAAGTCATCATCCAGGCGGCATCTTCTATGGTCTTCCATCCGGAGCGAAGCGGCAGGATCCTGAAGACCTCCAGCGCGGAACATCCATCCGGACCGACGACTGAACGACGAATGCCTGTTCCTTTAAGGGACGTCATCCAAGATGGCGTCCCTCGAATTCCGATTGGCTGATAGGATTCTATCAGCCAATAGGAATTAAGGTAGGAATTTTCTGATTCCAATCAGCCAATCAGATTGAGCTCGCATTCTATTGGCTGTTCCGATCAGAGCTCTTCAGAACGGATCGGTGAACCTGGATGGTGAAGAGAAGGTAGGAAGATCTTCAGGGGCTTAGTGTTAGGTTTATTTAAGGGGGGTTTGTGTTAGATTAGGGGTATGTGGGTGGTGGTTTTTTATTTTGGGGGTGTTTGTTATTTTATTAGGGGGCTTAGAGTAGGTGTAATTAGTTTAAAATTGTTGTAATATTTTTCTTATGTTTGTAAATATTTTTTTATTTTTTGTAACTTAGTTCTTTTTTATTTTTTGTACTTTAGCTAGTTTATTTAATTGTATTTATTTGTAGGAATTGTGTTTAATTAATTTATTGATAGTGTAGTGTTAGGTTAATTGTAGGTAATTGTAGGTAGTTTATTTAATTATTTTAT
Organism: Bombina bombina; assembly: GCF_027579735.1. Taxonomy (NCBI): domain Eukaryota; kingdom Metazoa; phylum Chordata; class Amphibia; order Anura; family Bombinatoridae; genus Bombina; species Bombina bombina. The sequence goes on along the minus strand of NC_069502.1, from coordinate 478,619,752 downwards.
TGATAGGGTAGTGTTAGGTTTAATTATATCTTAGGTTAGGATTTATTTTACAGGTAAATTTGTAATTATTTTAACTATTTTAGCTATTAAATAGTTCTTAACTATTTAATAGCTATTGTACCTGGTTAAAATAATTACAAAGTTGCCTGTAAAATAAATATTAATCCTAAAATAGCTATAATATAATTATAATTTATATTGTAGCTATATTAGGGTTTATTTTACAGGTAAGTATTTAGCTTTAAATAGGAATCATTTATTTAATAAGAGTTAATTTATTTCGTTAGATGTAAATTATATTTAAGTTAGGGGGGTGTTAGTGTTAGGGTTAGACTTAGCTTTAGGGGTTAATACATTTATTAGAATAGCGGTGAGGTCCGCTCGGCAGATTAGGGGTTAATAATTGAAGGTAGGTGTCGGCGATGTTAGGGAGGGCAGATTAGGGGTTAATACTATTTATGATAGGGTTAGTGAGGCGGGTTAGGGGTTAATAACTTTATTATAGTAGCGGTGCGGTCCGCTCGGCAGATTAGGGGTTAATAAGTGTAGGTAGGTGTCGGCGACGTTGAGGGGGGCAGATTAGGGGTTAATAAATATAATATAGGGGTCGGCGGTGTTAGGGGCAGCAGATTAGGGGTACATAGGGATAACGTAGGTTGCGGCGGTTTACGGAGCGGCAGATTAGGGGTTAAAAAAAATATGCAGGGGTCAGCGATAGCGGGGGCGGCAGAATAGGGGTTAATAAGTGTAAGGTTAGGGGTGTTTAGACTCGGGGTACATGTTAGAGTGTTAGGTGCAGACTTAGGAAGTGTTTCCCCATAGGAAACAATGGGGCTGCGTTAGGAGCTGAACGCTGCTTTTTTGCAGGTGTTAGGTTTTTTTTCAGCTCAAACAGCCCCATTGTTTCCTATGGGAGAATCGTGCACGAGCACGTTTTTGAGGCTGGCCGCGTCCGTAAGCAACTCTGGTATCGAGAGTTGCATTTGCGGAAAAAATGCTCTACGCTCCTTTTTTGGAGCCTAACGCAGCATTTGTTTGAACTCTCGATACCAGAGTTAAATTTATGGTGCGGCCAGAAAAAAGCCTGCGGAGCGTTAACAGCCCTTTTACCGCCAAACTCCAAATCTAGGCCTATACTTGGGAGACAGTACTTGAACAAACTTAAACAGAAGGTGAAAGTGACTGCACGGTTGGGAACAGTCACTTTCAGATTACTTTTTCCAAAGTACACTGCAGACTGAAAAGTTCTAAAGTTTAAACTGCATATAAGTCAGAAAGGGTCAGTATGAACAATAAAGGAAAACGCTACAGAAGGAGATTATGAAAGGAGTAATGTAGTAAACGATGCTTCCAAAAAAGTGGTGAGCGTATAAAGAGAATAACTGATACAAACTACAGATCCACATTAAGTACAAATCAAAATCATATATTTTATTTCAATCTGTTAATGAAAAATATATTTGCCCATCATTTTGAATTAAAACTGTATTTTTCTATGCTACTTGTGCATGAGCAACATTAAAAATGCCTCTTTAAAGCTTCCTATTGAATGTATACATTTTTTTCTAAAAAAAAAAAAGCTAATAATACACTACCTTATTATAGCTACCTCAATGAAAGAATTCAAAAGACAGGTCCAGTAGTTTGAACTGTTGCTTTGTTTGAAATCCTTTATGTGAATATTTTTAAAAATTACCCATTTTGAAAGCATAATAACTAAGAAAGTTCTTAAATGATTTATTTCAAGTTTTCAGGGTTTAGAGTAAATTTTCACTTAAAGGGACAGTGAAGTCAAAATATGGTTTTAATGATTTATTTCAATTTCAGTGCTGTTGTTTTTTTTTTCCCTTATCTTCTCATTTTGATCCTCATTCAATAGCACTTGAAGTTCCAGACCTGACTTTCAGATAATCATCTTTATTTTTCTTTGAGCTTAATTTGCCTGACTCAGTGCAGCTACCTGCTTTCATCTACACCTATACCTTGATTCAAGAACAGACATTTCTATCCCTTTACTACCTACTATATTAATATTGTTTCTATTGGATCCTTTAGTGCTACCACCCCAAAATAAAGAATTGAAGATGCCCATGAACTACTTGTGAGACTTACTCTGAAAATAAAGATCAAATTTGTTTTTGTAAGAAAAAAGTGTTTTGGTTTTGTATATTTGTGTGCTGCTGATGCACTTATTGGGGTATATTTATCAAAGCATCAACTGGAAATACGCTTGAATCCTGCATCGTATTTTTCGCAAGATTGATCCACTGTAGTTATCAAAGCGTCAAGATCGATAAATGTTGAAATTTGTGACGTAATATACGATCCTGCGGTCTCAATCCGACGCAGATCGATGCTTGCGTCATTACAGATGTTTTGAATTCACATTCAACTCTATTTGACCCTTTTCTCAATTTATCAAACATTTCACAGGTACGCTTGCTTATATTCCAACGCAGCATACCTAGTTTTCAACTCGCCACCCTTGAGGTCGCGGATGCCCAAGAACTCAATGTAAGTCTGAAAACACAGAAAGCTTATGTTTGATGCTGCAAGAGAATGAAGTATATTACATAATAAAAGTAAATTAGAAACTCTATTAAAATTGTATACCCTTTCTAAATCAAACAATATTATTGCTCCACCATTGGTGCACTAGTAGATATAGGGATACAAATGGAAAATGTATTACTACTTATGTATTATGCTACAAATTTGTCTCTCATTACAAAGCAAGGGGACAATATTATTTCTACAAATTTGTTGAAAAGTTTTGCCCCACTAATAGATATAGTTTTGCGTCGCACTAATAGATATAGAGATAAAAATGAAATAAATACACAAAATAATATAGCTAACTTCCTTTTCATTTTTTGTGAAAACTCTATGTGCACCATGTTTAAGCCATGTAATACAAGTCACACTCTCCACTTTGCACCAATTTTAACTCATCACTTTTCGCACCAATAATGACGCAAACACCAAAACAACCCACACACTAGTGAATTTTTCAACCACTTTTGATTGCAATATACATAATCACATGATTTTTGACATCAGCCAATCTGATTCAAATATACATTTTAAACTATCACTAACAAATCAAATTGCTCGATACTTGTGTCATTGATCACTCATCAGAACCTGTAAGTGCCATTTGTTACATTGTGTATTATACTTTAAAAGTATGTATATGTGAAATTAGTATTAAAGATAAACATTGATGCTGACATTAGGGCACACAGTGTAATATTTTAGACAATGATTTTAAAATTTGAATTGATGTTTGATTCAATATAATCTTAAGCTGATAGCTCAAAGGGATAGCCCACCTAACATTAAACTGTCATGATTCAGATACAGCAGAAATTAAAATCACCTCTTTACTGTCATGCTATTTTCAGTGTATTTCTTCTTCTCTTGAATTTCTTTTTCAGTAAGAAATGTCATTTTATATGCCAGCCTATTTTATAACACCTGTGAAGGGGTGGTTTTTAAAACTAGATTGCAATCAGGAGGGATTACACAGGTACAGAGAGAAAACTGGCCCAGCTCTTAAAATATCCATTGATTGCAAATAAATACATATGATACTCTGATGACATGTTATATTCGCAATTATTCCTGCTCAGAATAATAATAATTTTACATTATATACATATAGTGGTATAAATAAAAACAGAGATATGAAAAACAACATTTTTTCTCACACACACACACATATATATATATATAAGTTTCAAGAATTTAGCACTCACTGTTCCTAATCTTCAGCTGCGGGATGCCATCCAGTATGTCCATAGAATAATTGTACAAAAGATGCACTCACCGTTTTATAAAAAGTATAATTTAATTCAATTCACAAGGTGAACATTTTCGGGGAGTAACCCTCGTCCTCAGACCCCTATGAGAGTAAAAAATTTAATAGTAAGTCACTATTACATTTTTTACTCTCACAGGGGTCTGAGGACGAGGGTTACTCCCCGAAAACGTTCACCTTATGAATTGAATTAAATTATACTTTTTATAAAATGGCGAGTGCATCTTTTGCACAATTACTATATATATATATATATATATATATATATATATATATATATACACACAAGTATGTGCAAAGATATATGTACAAATTCTAGTATTAATAATCATTTATAAAACAAAAACAATGAGATAAAAGCATATCATGACTTCTAGAAATACAAATACACAATAATTTATGTGAAAGTATTATATAATAGATTTTTTGGTATAACAATTAAATATTAAAATAACTTTTTCTATGAGATATTGTTTGTTGAGGTATAAATGTAGCTATTTCTTGGACATTAACAGATGAAAAATAAAAGATTAGCATTAGAGAAATGTGCTTCTTCATGGACAGTGATGAAATGGTATAAATAAAGTTGGGAAAAACCTGAATAACCACGACATCAATGACTGCTAGTAAGTAACAGTACTTGCCGCGCATGTTTTTGACGGTTTTTTTTTATAAATAAGGTTATCTTATGCAGATCAGCGGCAGCGATGTCTGGCAAGCGTATTGACGCCGGTGAATACACTGAGATTGACGCTTTGATAAATATACCCCATTGTGTCTGGAGGTAAATCAGTGCTTGTAGTGTGTGTAAAAATAGTATGTATTTTTTATAGGCCCAAACTTCTTTACCTCAACGTACTAATTATATTTTCTTTCTTAATGTTCATCTGCCTTCATCTACCAATTAAATTTAAAGTAAATCTTCAAATTTAACCTTAAAATGTCTGACTTGTTCTGGATTTTTCTTGTCACTGGTTAGGATGACATTAGTTCTATATTGGTTGCAGAACACAAGCAATACAACTTTATCAAAACTCTTTTTCACTTCAAAAGTAGCAATTACAAATGTTGCTATAATAATCTGTATAACATATCTAATATGTTACTGGATCCATTTGGAAGTCTGAAAATAATTGTTTAAAAGAAATGTGTTTCTCTCCAGTTTAGAAGAATTATTGTAGACACATAACAATAGTTTGGAATCTATTAATATGTACATGCATGGGGAAATGTTACATAGGAAGCATATTACAAATAAATCATATAATTAACTTTAAGAAATTATGAGTAAATGTAGCTTGGGGAGGCTGCCCCCAGACAGATAAACAAATATAGATTTACATAATGAGTAAGAGGATAAGGAAATATAAAAATGAAGGAAGAAAGGGGAAAATAAAGTAAGATTACTTTATATGATAGGGTAAGAGATTTTATGTTTAGTATTGTTATTTGTATGTTTATATTAACATTTGTAATGTGTAAATTGTATAATAAAAATGTTAAAAAAAAGAAATTATGACTAAAATAAAATTAAAAAAATACAGTACTGATCATTTACTGTGTAACAAACAATTTGATATCCATCAGCTTATATAACACTACAGTTCTGGGACAGAAACACTGTACCAAATCCTAGTATGAAAAGATTGTATCCAAAGTTGTTTGCAGATCAAAATATTAATTAATTCTCCATGGGAACACATTTTGTTGTTTTGGCATAATTTAGTATATTCCCCTCAAACTGTGTTGGCTTGGTAAATAGATTTCGCACTAATTAAGTCATTTTTAAGACTTTTTTTAAAGTTACTTAGCTTCTTTCACTTAATCCTACTTCAACAGCCCCTATTTTATTCTGGCATGTAGAGATAACAGCAATTTCTTATAAAAATATAGTTTCTATTCAAAACATTCTTTTACCATTATTTTTTATCAGCCTGCAGAGCAATGTTATGTTATGCTGCTCCATTCAATACTAATGATTGTATTTCTCAACCCTATGTAACCATCCATCAGCACACCTTTCTTATATTATTATTTATATTTGGTCCCCTCTGGTGTTTTTACATGTTTTCTTTGGCTATAGATAGGATATATCATGCAAGTAAATGGGGCTCACATTATTCATTCCAATATTTTTTCACTGGCTCCCTGTCAAGTTGGTTAAAGATGATGATGTTTAAAGATTGCCTATAGCCTTAGCACTCTCTACTGTCTATTGCTATTCTCATTAGATTCCTGTTGAGTCAAGGTGTTACCTTTATCACTCACATATGGATAGAAGCCCTGTAGGTGATTTCTTTTTTTTATGGGGTAATTTGTATTCCAAGTATAGATTAAATTTGTGTCACACAACTTCACTAGTTCACTCAAAAAAACACCAAAGAGAAAAATCAGATTGTTTACATCTCTGTACATTAACTTTATTTTTCTTTTTATTCCAGATACCATTGTTTTATTGGGTTGTGCAGAATATATGATTCGTTATGTGAGTATTTCTGGGTGTGTGATTTTTCCTATAAACATTTATATATTGCCTATTAACTAGAAAAGTTTAATTGGTATATAAAAAGCATACAAAGAATTGTAGAAAAATAAAATACACATAAATGAGTAGATCATTTAAAAAAATATGAGTCTTTCATGAAGATTGTATATTTTAGAATAATGTGTTTGTTTCTGTCTGCTTGACTAAGAAATATTTAAAGGTACAGTCAGCGCAAACATTTTTATTGTTTAGAAAGATAGATAATTCCATCATTACCCATTCCCTAGTTTTGCACAGAAAACATGGTTATATTAATACACTTTTAGGGGCATATTTATCAAACTCCCTATGGAACTTAAAGCCCCGTGTTTCTGGCAAGCCTTCAAGCTCGCCAGAAACACAAGTAATGAAGCAGCGGTCTAAAGCATAGCCTGAACTCGCAAGAAATCAACCCGACCCAAAACAATAGGGTTGATTGACACCCCCTGCTAGCGGCCGATTTGCAGTGAATCTGCAGGGGGCAGCATTGCACCAGCAATTCACAAGAACTGCTGGTGCAATGATAAATGCCGACACTGTACGCTGTCTGCATTTATCGATGTGCGGCGGTCATGATCCGCAATATTGGATCATGTCCGTCTGCACCTTGTTAAATAGGCCCCTTAATCTCTGTGATTACCTTGTATCTAAGCATCTTCTGACAGCCCCGATCACATGACTATCTATTGACTTGCATTTAAGCCAATTAGTGTTGTGTTGTTAGAATCCACGGGAGTGAGCTCAATGTTATCTATATGGCTCACATGAACTAGCACCCCCCTGTTGTGAAAAGATAATACAAAGCATGTGATCAAGGGGCTGTCTTTAGTGACGTAGAAACAGACAGAAATTAAGAGGCTTAAAGGTTATAAAGTATATTAATAAAACCATGTTTTTTTTGCAAAGCTGGGGAATGGGTAGTAAAGACATTATCTATATTTTTAAACAATAACAATTTTTGTGTTGACTGTCCCTTTAATGAGTAAAAAATCATTAAACATGTTCCTTGAGTCATTTAAAGGGACATAATATCATCACTTTAAAATTCTGCCAGGAAAATATCATATGAACCTCTCTATGTAAAAAAGAAACATATTTTACCTCAACATTTATTCATCTTACAATAGTAAGTGTTCTGGGAACAGTTATAATTCAGAAACTGTCAGCTGTATGTAGAAAACAAAACAGTGCAACTTGAGGCCTGAAGTAAAGTGTCAGGGCTAGAATAAATGTATCATAAAACACATGTCAAACATACTTAAATAAAGTATTACACTAACGCAGCCGCACTGTCCAACTTTTTTTCTGTGCATATTAAAAACTCGATGTGTGCTAACTTCAGGACTTCGGATATTGCAACCACATCTCCCCATAGAGTTCAATGGATTGTGTTGAAGAAGAAAACAACTAACACGTCCCTTACAAGCTAGCTAACCCAACACCGTGTTAGACCTACATCCCTAAATCAAAAGGTAGTTATAAATATTTTACATTCTAATATTCTTTACAAAAGATGAAAATGTTCTTTATAGTTTTAAATGTATGTATGTACAGTAAATAAATATATATATATATATATATACAGTATATATATATATATATATATATATACACACTGTCATGGCCAAAAATATTGGCACCCTTGCATTTCTTTCAGATAATGCACCACTTCACCCAGAAAACGTTTGCAATTACAAATGTTAAAGCATTCTCATGTTTATTACTTTTGTTTGCATTGGTATAACACAAAAAAGTGGAGAAAAAAAGCCAAATCTGACACATTCCACACAAAACTCCAAAAATGGACTGGGCAAAATTATTGGCACCTTCTCAAAATTGTAAGAAATAATTGCATTCCAAGTTTGTGATGCTCCTGCGATTTGTAATTAAACTCACCAGTATCAATTAACAGGTGCTGATAATATAGAAATCCCACTGGCAGCCAGTTAAAATGGTGAAAAATTGACTCAACCTTTCTGTTGTGTGTCTCTGTGTGCCACACTGAGCATGGAGAAGAGAATGAGCAGCAAAGAATTGTCTAAGGATTTGAGAACAAAAATTGTGGAAAACCATGGACAATCTCATGGTTAGAAATCAATTTCCAAAGATCTTAATGTTCCTGTGTCCACTGTACGCAACATTGTTTATAGCCCATTGCACTGTAGCTAATCCCCCTGGACGTGGACAAAAGAGAAATATTGATCAAACATTGCAATGAAGGATTGTTCAAATGGTAGATAAAGAACCTCGATCAATTTCCAAACAAATTCAGGCTGACCTTCAGACACAGGGTACAAATGTGTCTGTTGCGCCGTGCCGCTCTAGCTGTTGCTAAGGACCTGGCACTTGCTGCTCGTTGCCTAGGGGGGAGTCGGCTCCTGTCTGCGTGCGGCAGTGATGTCATCACTGCACGCTCCCTCCGTTCAGAAGCCAGTTAGGATCTCCTGTGGCACGAATCCTGCGCCTATGTAAGTTACTCTACTGCTACCTATCACTACCCAAGTATAGGTGTTACTGTTTTCTTGGGTGTTATTGTTGCTGCATGCTGGACTGTTATATTGTTGCTGATCCCTGCTTGTCTGACCACTCTGCCTGTTTACCCCTTAACTGCTGGATTGATATACTGCTGCTGAACTCTGCTTGTCTGACCACTCTGCCTGTTTACCCCTTAACTGCTGGATTGATATACTGCTGCTGAACTCTGTTTCCTGACCACTCTACCTGTTAACCCCTATTGCTTTGTTGCCAAACCCTGCCTGCCTGACCATCCTAGTGGTTTACCTCTGGACTGCCTTCCTGTTGCCAAACCCTGCCTGCTTGACCATCCTAGTGGTTTATCTCTGGACTGCCTTGCTGTTGCCGAACCCTGTCTGTCTGACCTTTCTGGTGGGTTACCCCTGAACTGCCGTTCTCTGATTTCCTGCCTGTTGCCGCCGATGACTATCCTGCCTGTGGTGAGTGCTGCTTACCTCATCTTGTGTACTTTCTCTTCTCTGGGATATTCCCTATCATTTCGGCTCGATGCCGGGATAACAAGACTACTGGCCGAGTTCGGTCTGATAGTGGAATATCCCACGAGCCTTACATGATACTTGGGCCATGGAGCCAGATGAGGTAGCAAGAGCGGTTTATCTTCAGGGACAGATGTTGGGAACCCATACCACACAGTTGCAGAGTGTGGATTTCAAACTAGAGGCTATAACCGCTCAACTCTCTGCACTAGTTGCAGCAAGGAATACCGCATCAGTTTTTGTACCACCAGTCTCTGCTCCTAGTACTGCGGCTTCTTCCCCTGCTTCTGGAAGCATTCCCCAGATACCATTGCCTGACAAATATTAAGGTACTACTGATTGTAGGGGTTTTCTTAACAAGTGCAGGCTGTACTTCCGTAACGATCCTCGCACCTTTAAGTCTCACCAATCAAGGGTCACCTTTATCATTTCCTTATTCTCTCCTGGATCTCCACCAGGGCAATAGAACTGTGTCACAATTCGCCATAGAGTTTCACACCTTGGCACTTGAAACCACTTGGGATGGCAGTGCTCTCAAGTCAGCCTTTAGGGGGGTCTGCATGAACGCATCAAAGATGAACTCTTTTAACATGATATTCCTTCTTCTTTGGATAACTTTATAAAACTTTGTATCAGTTTGGACTCTCGCTTCCAGGAGAGACAAGATGAACAAGACAGAACTCGGAGGGTCCTTCCCTCTCGTCCTTCTATTCATCCGTTTTCTGTAGTATCCTCTACTTCATCATCAGTTCAAGTTACCCCAGTAGAGGAACCTATGTATCTCTCCTCCTTCAAACCTTCAGAGTCTGAAAGACAGAGAAGAAGGAGATTGAGACTAGGCTTTTATTGTGGATCTAACACCAACCAACTAAAGAATTATGACATTCGGCCGGGAAAAGCCAATCCTTAGGGGATAACACTGGGGTACCTCTAAGCATGATCACTACTAAATCCCCTCACTCGTCTCAGATTCTGGTACCTGTAACCCTTACCTTCCTTCAGAATACTGTCAACACTTAAGCCTTCATTGATTCAGGGGCAGCTGGAAACTTTCTGGATCACCGTTTTATGATCCAAGCTGGCTTGCCTCTTCTGCAGAAAAGACATTTTCTCAAAATAACTACTCTAGATGGCACCCTCCCTTGGTTCAGGGTTGATCCATTTTGAGTCAGCACCCCTGACCCTGACTGTGGGAGTCCTTCATACCAAACAGCTGCAGTTCTAGGTCATTCATTCCCCAGAACAGCCTGTCATCCTTGGTCTTCCTTGGCTTCGTATACACAATCCACAGTTTGACTGGGCTGAAGAACAACTGGCCTCCTGGGGTACCTCCTGTTTCCACTCCTGCCTTGCTAAAGTCACTCCTCTGCTCCGCATCCCCAAAACCAGACTCAGCCAAACCTTCCCTCAGTATATGCAAACTTCGCAGATGTGTTTGAGAAAAAAGCAGCCGACGTGCTGCCACACCACTATCCTTATAACTGCAAAATTTAACTCTTTCCTGGAGCCCCACTTAGTTATTCACTCTACAAAACTAAAACCAAAGTCCATGGAGGAGTATATCCAAGAGAACCTAGTTAAAGGTTTCATTCGTCCTTCCTCCTCTCCTGCTGGGGTAGACTTCTTTTTTGTCAGTAACAAGGATGGTGGGCTCAGATCCTGCATCAACTACAGGGCCTTGAACAACATAACTATCAAGAATCACTATCCCATTCCTTTGATCCCCGAACTCTATGATTCACTCCAGAATGCTCATTCTTCACCAAGCTGGACTTACATGGGGCATACAATCTGATCCGTATCTTCCCAGGCCATGAATGGAAGACCACCTTCAACACAAGATCAGGGCACTATGAACACCTTGTAATGCCCTTTGGGCTGTGTAACACCCCTGCAGTCTTCCAGGCATTTGTCAACTATGTCTTTCGTGACCTCCTCAATCGCACTGTCATTGTCTACCTGGATGACATCCTTAATTTCTCTTCCACTTTAGAGGAGCATCATAAGCACATGAGACAGGTACTTCAACGTATCAGAGACAATTCTTTGGTAGCCAAACTAGAAAAATGTGAGTTTGACCAAGTTCAGATCCAGTTCCTTGGTTATGTCATCTCGAAAGAAGCCATGGATCCTGCTAAATTCACCACAGTTTTAGAATGGCCTCAACCTACTTCATTAAAGTAATTACAAAGATTCTTGGGGTTCTCCAATTATTACCATAAGTTTAAAAGAACTTTTATCAAACAGTCGCTCCTCTCACGGAAAAGACAAAACGGAACAAAGACTGTAAACATTGGCTCCCTGAGGCCATATATGCCTTCATTTGTCAAAAAAAGGCTTTCTGTTCTGCTCCTCTGCTCTGCTATCCTGATCCTGACCTAGAGTTCACTTTAGAGGTTGATGCCTCTGGGATAGGGGCTGGAGCAGTTCTAACTCAAAGGGATCCTTTAACCTCCAAGTCACACTCTGTTGCCTTTTTTTCCAAACACTTTACTCCAGCAGAGAGGAATTACGATGTGGGTAATCGTGAACTCTTAGCCATTAAAATGGCCTTGACTGAATGGCGTCATTGGTTAGAAGGCACCGCCAATCTCATTCAGATTCTCACGACCACAAGAATCTGACTTACTTAGAGACTGCTCATCGGCTTAATCCTCGACAGGCCAGGTGGGCCTTGCTCTTTTCCGGTTTTAACTTTGTGGTTTCTTATCTTCCTGGGACCAAAAACAAGAAGGCTGACGCCATTTTCCTTCAGTTTCCTCACTCAAGTGATTCCTCTGAAGCTCCTATTGAACACATAATACCTCCCTCCTGTGTGGTTGCTCAATTGAATATCATCCTACTTCAAAGACTGCAACGTGCCCAGTCTAGTACACCTCCTGAAGCCCCCGTGGCTTCCGATATCTTTTTTGTACCTCGAAATAGTGAGGTCGCGAACCTAAAATTTTCGGTTTGCGAACGGCGGACTCGAACTTCCGCAACTGTTCGCGAACCGGCGAACCGAGCGAAACGCCATTGACTTCAATAGGCAGGCGAACTTTAAAACCAACAGGGACTCTTTCTGGGCACAATAGTGATGGAAAAGTTGTTTCAGGGGGACTAACACCTGGACTGTGGCATGCCGGAGGGGGATCCATGGCAAAACTCCCATGGAAAATTACATAGTTGATGAAGAGTCTGGTTTTAAGCCATAAAGGGCATAAATCACCTAACATTCCTAAATAGTTTGGAATAACGTGCTTTAAAACATCAGGTATGATGTTGTATCGATCATGTAGTGTAAGGGTTACGCCCGCTTCACAGTGACAGACCAAACTCCCCGTTTAAAGGTACAGTCTACACCAGAATTTTTATTGTTTTAAAAGATAGATAATCCCTACTATACTTTTAACCTCTGTTATTATCTTGTATCTAAGCCTCTGCAAACTGCCCCTTTTTTCAGTTCTTTTGACAGACTTGCAGTCTAGCAAATCAGTGCCTGCTCCCAGATAACTTCTTGTGCACGAGCACAGTGTTATCTATATGAAATACGTGAACTAACACCCTCTAGTGGTGAAAAACTGTTAAAATGCAATCTGAAAGAGGTGGGCTTCAAGGTCTAAGAAATTAGCATATGAACCTCCTAGGTTAAGCTTTCAACTAAGAATACCAAGAGAACAGAGCAAAATTGGTGATAAAAGTAAATTGGAAAATTGTTTAAAATTACATGCTCTATCTGAATCCTGAAAGTTTATTTTGGCCTAGACTGTCCCTTTAACGCACCGCAAACAACCGCAAACAGTCCATTTGCACAACCCCAAACTCCCCATTTGCACAAGGTTGGATACCAAGTTAGCCATGTCCTGTTCCTTGTCCTCACGGATGTCATTGAAGGTCTATTCCTCCCCCCAGCCACGTACAACACCAAGGGTCCCCGAAAGGTGACAACAAGCCCCCTGGGATGCCTGCTGTGTTTGGTCTTCCACCTCCTCAAAGCCACCTTCCTCCTCTGACTCCTCTTCTTCAGACTCCTCTCTCTGCGTTGCCTCTCTCTGCGTTATTATAAGGTGTGTTAAGTAGTACTGTTCCTATCAGTTTAATCCCTGTGGTGTCCCCTATCAGGGGACGTGTATATGGCATGGATTTTTGGAACCGGGAGATGGGAAAAGATGCTTGGTCGGTCCGGCCATGAGATAGATAGATTTGATAGATAGATACATAGATTAGATAGATAGATCAATAGATACATTTGATAGATTCGATAGATAGATTTGATAGATAAATAGATAGATTTGATAGATAATTTCCCAGACAGAGAATTACAAGATGTGCGGTCTGGGACCCATGCTAAGGTTCCCAGAGGCAGTTGCGGCGCCAGGGGACGTGTATATGGCATGGATTTTAGGAACCGGGCGGGAGATGGAAAAGGATGCTTGGTCGGTCCTCCTACTTAAAATTTGGGGCACTGCACGTTCAATCTACTGTGCCACCTGATATGAGTGGTGTGTTAAGTAGTACTATTCCTATCACTTGAATCCCTGTTATGTGCCTTTTTTATGTTTTGTTTTTTGAAGCCACAGTGCAGCACCAGAGGCCAGAAAAATTTGGCATGTACACATGCCTGAAAAATTAGGTATTGTTGCAGCTGCTGCGGTAGCAGCGGCCAGAAAAATTTATGTTTGTTTCCCTGGCAGAAAGTGCCCTAAAACATTGCGGATTGAACACTAAGTCACGCAAGTCATCCGGCATTCGTAGATAACATACAGCAGCTTGTGGACCATTTATAGCCCAAGGCAGATCATCTCATTAGGCCTTTTTTACTCGAATGTATCCCTCATTCATCTTAATAAAGGTGAGGTAATCTAGACTTTTTTGACCTAGCCGACTACTCTTCTCAGTGACAATACCTCCTGCAGCACTGAAGGTCCTTTCTGACAAAACACTTGAAGCGGGGCAGGCCAGAAATTCTATAGCAAATTGTGATAGCTCAGGCCACAGGTCAAGCCTGCACACCCAGTAGTCAAGGGGTTCATCGCTCCTCAGAGTGTCGAGATCTGCAGTTAAGGCGAGATAGTCTGCTACCTGTTGGTCGAGTCGTTCTCTGAGGCTGGACCCGAAGGGCTGTGGCGATGCATAGGAGTTAAAAAGCTCTGCATGTCCTCCATCAACAACACGTCTGTTAAGCGTCCTGTCCTTGCCGGCATGGTCGTGGGAGTTGGAGGATTACTTTCACCTCTTCCCCTGTTAGATGATTCCCGTTGTGCTGTGACATCACCCTTATACGCTGTGTAAAGCATACTTTTTAATTTATTTTGGAACTGCTGCATCCTTTCTGACTTGCAGGAATTTGGTAACATTTCAGGCACTTTATGCTTATACCGGGGGTCTAGTAACGTGGACACCCAGTACAGGTCGTTTTCCTTCAGATTTTTTATACGAGGGTCACTCAACAGGCACAACAGCATGAAAGACCCCATTTGCACAAGTTTGGATGCCGAGCTACTCATGTCCCGTTCCTCGTCCTCAGTGATCTCACTGAAGGTATGTTCTTGCCCCAGCCACGTACAACACCACGGGTATCAGATAGGTGACCACGAGCACCCTGGGATGCCTGTTGTGGTTGGTCTTCCTCCTCCTCAAAGCCACATTCCTCCTCTGACTCCTCTTCCTCGCAATCCTCTTCCAGCGTTGCCGCTGGTCCAGCAAGCGATGCTGATAAGGCTGTTTCTGGTGGTGATGGTGACCACAACTCTTCCTCTTCCTCTTCACGCTCATCTACAGCCTGATCCAGCACTCTTCGCAGGGCACGCTCCAGGAAGAAAAAAAATGGTATGATGTCGCTGATGGTGCCTTCGGTGCGAGTGACTAGGTTTGTCACCTCCTCAAAAGGACGCATGAGCCTACAGGCATTGCGCATGAGCGTCCAGTAACTTGGCAAAAAAAATCCCCAGCTCTGCAGAGGCTGTCCTAGCACCCGGTCATACAAATACTCATTAATGGCTTTTTCTTGTTGGAGCAGGTGGTTGAACATTAGGAGTGTTGAATTCCAACGTGTCGGGCTGTCGCAAATCAAGCGCCTCAATGGGATGTTGTTTCGCCGCTGGATATCTGAAAAATTCGACATGGCCGTTTAGGAATGCCTGAAATGGCCACACACCTTCCTGGCCTGCTTCAGGATGTCCTGTAAGCCTGGGTACTTATGCACAAAGCGTTGTACGATCAGATTACACACATGTGCCATGCACGGCAGATTTGTCAACTTTCCCAATTTCAATGCCGCCACCAAATTACTTCCAGTGTCAGAAACCACTTTGCCGATCTCCAGTTGGGGCGGAGTCAGCCACTGATCCACCTGTGCGTTCAGGGTGGACAGAAGTGCTGTTCCGGTGTGGCTCTCTGCTTTCAGGCAAGTCAACCCCAAGACGGCGTGACACTGCCGTATCCAGGATGTGGAATAGTACCTGCGGAGCTGGGGGAGTGCCGTTGATGTGGAGCAAGATGCAGCAGCAGAAGAGGACTCAGCCGAGGAAGAGGTTATGGAAGAGGATGGAGTAGGAGGAGTAGAGGAGGTAGCAGCAGGCCTGCCTGCAAGTCGTGGCGGTGTCACCAACTCCTCTGCAGAGCCACGCATTCCATGCTTGGCAGCCGTCAGCAGGTTTACCCAATGCGCAGTGTAGGTGATATATCTGCCCTGACCATGCTTTGCAGACCAGCTAACAGTGGTCAGATGGACCCTTGCCCCAACACTGTGTGCCAGACATGCCATTACTTCCTTTTGCACAATCAAGTACAGGTTGGGGATTGCCTTTTGTGCAAAGAAATTTCGGCCGGGTACCTTCCACTGCGGTGTCCCAATAGATACAAATTTTTTGAACGCCTCAGACTCCACCAGCTTGTATGGTAAAAGCTGGCGGGCTAAGAGTTCAGACAAGCCAGCTGCCAGACGCTGGGCAAGGGGGTGACTTTGGGACATTGGCTTCTTACGCTCAAACATGTCCTTGACAGACACCTGACTGTGGGCAGATGAGCAGGAACTGCTACGGAAGAGAGACGGAGTGGCGGATGGTTGAGAGGGGGCAAGGAGGACAGCAGTGGTTGATGTGGCTGAAGATGCTGGTCCAGGAGGAGGATGGTGGCTTTGAGTTTGTGTGCTGCTTCTACTCATGTGTTCATCCCATCGGCGTTTGTGATGTGAGATCATGTGCCTTCGCAAAGCAGTTGTACCTAGGTGGGTGTTGCACTTCCCACGACTCAGTTTCTTTTGGCACAGGTTGCAAATGGCATCGCTGTTGTCAGAGGCAGACACACAAAAAAATGCCACACTGCTGAGCTCTGCGATGACGGCATTCTGGTGGTGGCAACAGCATGCGTTGATTGGCGTGCTGTCTGGCTGACCCCGGGTGCCGATGCATGCTGTCTGACTGTGACACTAGCTCCTTGCGATGACCTCCCCCTGCTTCCAACTCATCTCCTCCTCCTCCTCCTCCTCCTCTCTGTCTCCCCATTTGAACTTTCCCCCTCTTCTTCTTCTCTTCTAGTGGGCACCCACGTGACATCCACGGACGCATCATCATCAACCGCTTTACTTGTATCTGACAAATCAACAAAGGAAGCAGCAGCGGGTACAACATCATCATCATCAGACATATCCCTGTTATCTACATCCTCTGTCAATTATGGTTGCGCATCACTCATTTCTTCCAACTGATGTGTCAATAACTCCTCTGTCAGATCAAGTGAAGCAGCTGTGGTGCTAGTGTTGGTGGTGGCGGCAGGTGGAAGAGAGGCACTGGTCACTTGAGAGGTGCCCGAAGCTAAGCTGGAGGTGGATGGTGCGTCAAGGTTCTGAGCGGAAGCTGTAGAAGATTGGGTGTCCTGTGTTAGCCAGTCAACTAAGTCCTCCTCAGAACTTTTCGCGTTCATGGTATGTGGCCTCTGAACACTGGGCATTATTGTAGGGTCAAAGGGAATCAAAGCACCACCAACACGACGGCACCTGTGGGGTGGCCTGCCTCTGCCTGTCATTTTTTTTTTAAATGTACACTTACACTACTATTAAACAAAATATGAGTGGTGTCACTGGACAAGTGGGCACAGTATACGCTGTGAGCCTGACACAAAAAAGCAGACTGATATTTCACAATCCAAAAAGTTTATTTTTTTTAAATGTACACTTACACTACTATTAAACAAGATATGAGTGGTGCCACTGGGCAAGTGGGCACAGTATACGCTGTGAGCCTGACACAAAAAAGCAGACTGATGTTTCACAGTCAAAAAAGTTTATTTTTTTAAATATTTACACTACTGTTACAACAAATATGAGTGGTGGCACTAGTTGGCAAGTGGGCCTGGCACACATGCTGGCAGGCAGGCAACTGCAATTAGATTACACTAGCAGACTGATGTTTCACAGTAAAAAAAGTTTTTTTTTTTAAATATTTACACTACTGTTACAACAAATATGAGTGGTGGCACTAACTTGGCAAGTGGGCCTGGCACACACGCTGGCAGGCAGGCAACTGCAATTAGATTACACTAACAGACTGATGTTTCACAGTCAAAAAAGTTTTTTTTAAATATTTACACTACTGTTACAACAAATATGAGTGGTGGCACTAACTTGGCAAGTGGGCCTGGCACACACGCTGGCAGGCAGGCAGGCAACTGCAATTGGATTACACTAGCAGACTGATGTTTCACAGTCAAAAAAGTTTTTTTTTTAAAATATTTACACTACTGTTACAACAAATATGAGTGGTGGAACTAACTTGGCAAGTGGGCCTGGCACACACGCTGGCAGGCAGGCAACTGCAATTAGATTACACTAGCAGACTGATGTTTCACAGTCAAAAAAAGTTTTTTTTTAAAAAAATATTTACACTACTGTTATAACAAATATGATTGGTGGCACTAGTTGGCAAGTGGGCCTGGCACACACGCTGGCAGGCAGGCAACTGCAATTAGATTACACTAGCATACTGATGTTTCACAGTCAAAAAAGTTATTTTTTAAAATATTTACACTACTGTTACAACAAATATGAGTGGTGGCACTAACTTGGCAAGTGAGCCTGGCACACACGCTGGCAGGCAGGCAACTGCAATTAGATTACACTAGCAGACTGATGCTTCACAGTCAAAAAAGTTTTTTTTTACAAAATTTACACTACTGTTACAACAGATATGAGTAGTGGCACTTAGCAAGTGGGCCTGGCACACACGCTGGCAGGCAGGCAGGCAACTGCAATTAGATTACACTAGCAGACTGATGTTTCACAGTCAAAATTACACAGGCAAAAAAAAAAAGGGCTTTTTGGGGTGCTGTCCAAACAGCAGAGATCAGATGAGTCCTTCAGGACTGTAGTGGACACTGAATACACTAGCCTAGCTATGAATTTCCCTATAAAATCAGCAGCAGCTACACTATCCCTACTCTCACTAAGAATGCAGGATCAGAATGAATCTAAAATGGCTGCTGTCCAGGAGCTGGGAGGGTCTGGGAGGGAGTGTCTGCTGCTGATTGGCTAAAATGTGTCTGCAGACTGTGAGATACAGGGTCAAAGTTTAATCAATGATAACGAATAGGAGGCGGATCGAACATCGCATATGTTCGCCCGCCACGGCGAACAAGCTATGCCGGCGAACTATTCGCGACATCACTACCTCTAAACCTACGCACTCCTGTGCTGTCCTGGGCTCATGATAGTAAACTCTCAGGACATCCTTGTTTGACAAGGACTTTTAAACGTCTTTCCCAACATGTATGGTGGCCTACTATAAAGTCAGACACTTAGGATTATGTAAAAGCCTGCACAACTGGTGCTGCCAACAAAACTTCCCAATCCTTGCCTCCCCACTTGCTCCAACCATTGTCCATTCCTAAACAACCATGGACACGCATAACAATGGATTTCATTGTGGACTTTCCTCCTTCTGACCACCATACAGTTATCTTGGTTGTGGTGGATCGCTTTTCCAGACTGACTCATTTTGTACCCCTGACAAAACTGCCTTCTGCCCAAGAGTTGTCGTCAATTTTTCTCTTGCATGTGCGAATATTGTTTTCAACAGAGGGCCACAGTTCATCTCTACCTTTTGGAGAGCCTTTTGTAAGTTGATTGGAACCACTGTTTCCTTGTCCTCTGGCTACCATCCTCAGACCAATGGACTAACTGAGAGAATAAACCAGGATCTGGAGGCCTACCTTAGAGCCTTTGTCAACGCTCTCCATACCAACTGGTCTGAGTTGTTACCCCTAGCTGAGCTGGCAAGAAACACTCATTGGCACTCTTCTCTTCAATGTTCTCCATTTCAAGCCACAGCAGGGTATCAACCTTGTGTCTTCCCACTTTCTGCTCAGTCCACTGGGGTTCCTGCTGTAGACCGTCACGTTACTGAACTCACCACTCATTGGCAATGTATTCGCTTTCAGCTACGTTCAGCTGTCTCTAGATATAAAAAGTTTGCTGATCGAAATAGAGCTTCTGTACGTGCCATCTCAGTAGGTGATTGTGTCTGGGTCTCTACTCGACATATTTGTCTACATCAACCCTGTCACAAATTGGGGCCTAGATTTATCGGTCCTTACAAAGTCCTGAAAAGACTGTCTCCTGTTGCCTATAAAGTGGCCTTGCCCAAAACCCTGTGCATACACCCAGTCTTCCACATCTCACTACTCAAGCCTTACATCAAGAATAGATATACCCAGCTCTGAGTTCCTCCTCCTTTGCTCCTGGTCCATGGTGACCCTGAATATGAGTGTCATGATCAAGCTTAATGTTACATTACTAACAATCACGATCATGTATTACTTACAATTACTGCCATGTAACACTATCCCTTTAAATCCACATCATTCTCTTGACTTCCGGTATAAAGCCCCAAATCTCTCTTCATACTATGCTTGGTATTGTAAGCTACTCAACCGAGTCTGTCTCTGCAAACTTGTGAGTTAGTTCGATAACTACTTTTCATATTCTGTTACCTGCACGCTGCTGTAAGAATAAGAGTAGAATTGTGGAACACAACTGCAGATAGTAATTTGTGTCACCTCCTGTCTAGATTTACACTACCATATTCCTTAGTGTAATGAAAACTCTCACAGGAGAGTGGGTTTGCTAGGTATGATGATAACGTCAGAACAACGTCACTGGATTAATAATATGCAGACTTAGAAAATATCAAATATATATGTAGAGGGGCAAGGATTAGGATTGTATGATTCAGAGTTCATCAGTATATCGGAGAAGCAGATAGTATGCAAAAACCATGTACAACAGATTGCTGAGAAACTTCCACGTAGTACTCACAGTTGAGGGGTAAGCAGCATGTTGCTGCTGGCTGGCTGGAAATAACTCTGTGCAGGAATCGGGAGATTCAAAGTGCAGAGTGGGAGGAGTTTTACTCTGCGTGTGGATTCCATCTGTTCCGAGATGGGGGTGATGTCACTCACAGGTTTTCAGAGAGTTAAAAGATGATCTTGGTGTTCCTAAACATATTACAAATACACACAGCAGGTAAGTAGAATGATGCCTTACGAGAGGAGGTTGTTTGTGGCAGCAGTCCAAGGAGAGTAATCCAGAGCTGAGAACTCTTCGGTGAGGTTAAGACCGGATCCAAGGTACAATACTTAAGTGGGAAAGTCCAAGATGACAAGGATACAATGTTGCCAACCCAGGAATTGTAGCGGAAATAAACGTTGAGAAGTATAACAAGTTGAGATAGAGTATATCCTCAAGTTAGCTCAGGAGGTAGCAGCTGATACTAATAACAGCAACAAAACACTAAGCACACAGTATTGCGCGCGAGGAATTTTTAAAGGAGTTGTGGGCAGGACAAGTTTGAGTCAGAGGAAATTAAAGGTACAGAGTTCAGGTTAGCAAAAGTCCTGACATGACCCCCTCCTCAAGCAAGCTGATCCACAGCTTGAGGTCTCGGATGATCGGGGTGCCTCCGATGAAACAGTGACACAAGCCTGGGGGCATTGATATTGGTGGCAGGCTCCCATGTATCATCCTCCGAGGAATAGCCCTTCCAATGGATGAGGTATTGCAGTTCTTGTCCACGGTATCTAGAGTCTAAGAGTGATTGAACTACATAATTCCCTGACTCGTCAAAAGAGGATGAAGGTGATAAGACTAAATCAGTCACTCTCATTTGAATATATAGTTTGATCAGTGAAACCTGGAAAGTGGGATGCACTTTTAGTGTAGGGGGTAAAGTTAACGTGAGAGCATTGGCGTTGACTATACGGTGCATGGGGAAAGTACCTATAAACCGTTGAGCATGTTTTTTGCAAGGTACTTGGAGTCTCATGTTTTTTGTAGAGATCCAAACCTTATTACCTACGGTATACTTGGGGGGGGTGGTCTCCTTCTAAGGTAATAGTAACGTTTTTGGGAAGCCTGAGCCTTTTGGATGTTTTATCTGATAAAACTGAAATCCTGCAACAAGCGATTTCTCAAGTCATCAACTAGTGGTGAATCAGATCCGGAAGAAGGTATTAGGTCGACCAAGGGGTGGCAGTCGTAATTTGCAAAGAATGGTGAAATCTTAGTGGATGAATTAGTTAAGCTGTTGTAAGCATATTCAGCCATTGGTAAAAATGCAAGCCACTCATGCTGTTGATAGGAATAGAAGCACCTTAGATATTCTTCCAGCCATTGGTTCAGTCTTTCAGTTTGTCCGTTGGTTTGGGGATGAAAAGACGTGCTGAAACGGTGGTCAACTTGGATGAGTTTGCAAAGGTTGGTCCAAAACAGTGAGGTGAATTGTGTTCCTCTGTCAGTGACTATAATTTGGGGTACTCTATGTAGTCTTACAATGTTGTTTAGGAACAATTTAGCAGTTTCAGAGGAAGTAGGCAATTTATGGAATGGAATGAAGTGTGCCATTTTGGTAAACATGTCAATGACGACTAAGACGGTATTTTTTTTTGTGAGAGAGGTAAGTCCACTATGAAATCCATGGAGAGCTGTTGCCAAGGCTTTTCTGGTATAGGTAGTGGCATAAGCAGACCATAGGGAGGACTTCTCTCAATCTTTGCTGTTGTACAGGTTACAGTGGGGCAAAAAAGTATTTAGTCAGCCACCAATTGTGCAAGTTCTCCCACTTAAGAAGATGAGAGAGGCCTGTAATTTTCATCATAGGTATACCTCAACTATGAGAGACAAAATGTGGAAACAAATCCAGACAATCACATTGTCTGATTTGGAAATAATTTATTTGCGAATTATGGTGGAAAATAAGTATTTGGTCAATATCAAAAGTTCATCTCAATACTTTGTTATATATCCTTTGTTGGCAATGACAGAGGTCAAACGTTTTCTGTAAGTCTTCACAAGGTTGTCACACACTGTTGCTGGTATGTTGACCCATTCCTGCATGCAGATCTCCTCTAGAGCAGTGATGTTTTAAGGCTGTCGCTGGGCAACACGGACTTTCAACTCCCTCCAAAGGTTTTCTATGGGGTTGAGATCTGGAGACTGGCTAGGCCACTCCAGGACCTTGAAATGCTTCTTACGTAGCCAATCCTTCGTTGCCTGGGCAGTGTGTTTGGGATCATTGTCATACTGAAAGACCCAGCCACGTTTCAACTTCAATGCCCTTTCTGATGGAAGGAGGTTTGCACTCAAAATCTCACGATACATGGCCCCATTCATTCTTTTTTTTTTTTTTTTTTTTTTTTTTTAGTTTCAAAAGTTTATTGAAATTCAAACTTTTACATAGAGATAAACATACAAAATAAAATCAATTACATTCGTGAATCATTTTGCGTCTTACTTTTGAGGGGGTATGGATAGAGGGGGTGGGGGGGGGAGGGGAATTCAAGTATTGTTACAATAAATATCAATGTTGAGAGAAGAAGTCATTGTACAATAAGGTATACCGTCCAGGCCTGCATGTGTCTCT
Organism: Bombina bombina; assembly: GCF_027579735.1. Classification (NCBI taxonomy): domain Eukaryota; kingdom Metazoa; phylum Chordata; class Amphibia; order Anura; family Bombinatoridae; genus Bombina; species Bombina bombina. The sequence continues at coordinate 478,596,505 of NC_069502.1, read as the reverse complement.
AGCGTTGCTAAGGGCTTTTCTGAGGTTTTTTCTTTTCATTTAGAAGAGGAGTGTATGTAGGTTTCCCATACAAAAAGCATCTTAGCATATAAGTCTAAAGTTTTATTTTTCATGTAAAAATATTCTTCCAGAGATATAGTGCGATAGCACTCTGCGAGCCAGTGTGCCAGGGAGGGGATCTTATCTGATTTCCAGTTCCTTGCAATCAGAATTTTAAAACTATTGCTCAGGATATGAAATAATTTTTTTAGTGGAGTAGAAAGTTTTCTCGGGGTCTTGTTAAAGAGCCATAAGCAAGGATCTAAGGGAGTGGGTATTCCTAGTATTTTACTAGACTCCTGAGCTACCTCGTTCCAAATAGGTATTCATTTACTGCATTGCCACCATATGTGGGACATGTGGCACTCCTCAGATCCACATCTCCAGCATTGAACTGATTTAAGTTTATATATTTTTTTACATCGTTCTGGTGTTAGGTACCATCTTTGAAGTTTTTAGGTTAAGCTCAACGAATTTGCAGGAGAGTGAGGTTTTTTTTATATTGGTGAAAATTTGCAAGGCATCTGTGTAAGTGATTTCTATTCCCAATTCAGCGTTCCATCTGTCTATGTAGTATGGTAGAGCTCCGTGCGGTTGTTGTGATAGGAGGGAATGTGTGATAGATAGAGCGTGTCTGGTTGGGGTGCATTTGTGGCAAATAGATTCGAAGGGTGTCATTGACCTGATCATGTTATTGGATTGTGGATGAGATGTGATATATGATTGACACTGTCTATAGAAGAACCAGTCTCCAAGGATGGAGAAGCCCTCAGAGACCAGCTCCTCTATGCTAGGGGAGTGTTGTTCATTTCCCAAGTGGTGGATCTGTAAGGATCTGACGGAGCTACCTGCAAGCCTAGCCACCATTGAAAGGCCAGGTCGGAATTCGTTATTGTGTGTTAACGGTGTTAAAGGTGAGAGTTTTGTCGATATATTGGGGTACTCAGTCAGAACCCTGTCCCAGACTCTGAAGGTTTCTGATATAATTTGTGTGGTGGTTTTTAAAAATCTATCTCTGTCCCTTGGCGACCAGCATAGTTGGCCCAGGTGTTGGTTTTGTGTCATGTCATGTTCTAGTTGCACCCATGTTTTGCCGTTTAGGTTCGAGCACCAATCTATGATTCGTTGTAAAAAAGTAGCTTGTCTATATCTATGGAGATCAGGGACCCCGAGGCCTCCCATGTGTATGGGGAGGAACATTATCTTTTTTCTAATTCTCGCTCTATTGTTGAGCCAAATGTAGTTTAAGATGTTTGATTGCAGGGTGTTGAGGTAGTTTGCAGGGAGGGGGATGGGTAGAGTTTGAAAAAGGTAGAGGAGTCTCGGAAGGATGTTCATTTTAATTACGTTGATCCTCCCTAACCATGAGATATGCTTCTTTTTCCAGGAGGAAAGATCTGTGATAATTCCCTTAAGGAGTGGTTTGTAATTTAGAGTAAAAAGGTGATCTGGGGATGGCGTGAGTTGGATACCTAGGTATTTGAGTGAGCTTGTTTGCCAGCGAAATGGGCATATGTGTTTGATTAAGTCTATATCCTTCGGTGGGACATTAATGTTCATGATTTCTGATTTCGTTTTATTAATTAGAAAGTTAGATACAATGCTAAATTCGTCTAACTGATGTATGATGTGCGGTATAGTGGTTAGGGGGTTAGTGATGCAGAACAGCACATCGTCGGCATATAACATAATCTTGTGATGTGAGTTGTGTATTTGTAAACCTGTTATTAGGGGGTGATTTTGTATTTTATGTGCTAGTATTTCTATTACGCAGGCGAATAGCAGCGGGGAGAGAGGGCAGCCCTGTTGTGTGCCATTTGTGATATGAAATGGGGCCGAGAGGGAACCATTTATGTGAACCCTGGCTGTTGGAGTAGAGTACATGGCAAACACCCGATTAATAAAGTCTTGCCCCACACCCATTTTTCGTAATACCGCTCTCAGAAACTGCCAACCAACGCGGTCGAACGCCTTCTCCGCGTCGGTCGACAGAACCAAGAGCGGGATGTTCTTGTGTGTAGCGTGTTCTATAAGTTGTATAACCCGGACAGTATTGTCTTTTGCTTCCCTGGTTGGTACGAAGCCGACCTGGTCCTTCTCAATTAATTGTGGTAGTACTGTATTTAGTCTTACTGCAAGAATTTTAGCGTATATTTTTAGGTCTGTATTTAGGAGTGAGATTGGCCTAAAGTTTTCGACATATTCAGGGCTTTTTCCAGGTTTTGGTATAATAGAGATGAAAGCTTCCAGTGTCCGAGTGGGGAAAGGGTTCTCCGGAGTTATCGAGTTAAAGAGAGAGAGAAGGTGCGGGGAAAGGAGATCTATGTATTTTTTATAGTAATAGTTAGTGTAGCCATCAGGGCCTGGGGCTTTGTCCGTGGGGAGGTCTTTTATGGTCCTTTTAATTTCAAGTAGGGTAAAGGGGTTTTGAAGAAAAGTTTGTTGCTCTTCTGTCAGTTCTGGGAGTTTAACGTCTGATAAGTATTTGTCAATAAAGGATGCATTGGGTTCTGAATTATGTGAATGTGAGTCTGTAGATTTCGTAGTCAGGTTGTATAGTTGTTCATAGTAGGAACGGAAGGCTTCAGCGATGTTTGAAGTGTCATAGTGTGTTTTGTTAGGGGACTTTATTGAGAGAATGTAGTCGCGTTGGGCTTTGCGTTTTAATTTGCGGGCAAATAGCCTACTGCATTTATTGTCTCCGTAATGTGTCTGCTTGAGTTTGAAGGCAAATGCTTTGCATTCTTTATCTAGAAGGTTGGTCACTATCTGTTTTGTCTCTTGTAAAGTTTTAGCTAACTGTGGATTGTTAGGTGTTCTTTTAAGTTGTGATTCTAGATCATTTGCTTTATTCAAGGAGTCATGTAGCAGTTGTCTTTGCTGTTTTTTATAATGGGAGTGCATGCTCATTAATTCACCTTGTATAGTTCCCTTATGCGCCTCCCAGATATTCTGGAATGAGGGTATCGAGTTAATATTAAAGTCGAAGAATTCTTTTATGGCTTTTTGAATTTTGTCATTGTATAGTGGGAGGTCTAAAAATTCCTCATTGATTTTCCATATGTAAGTAGAAGGGGAAGCTGAGGGCCATAGTATTGTGCATGAGACTATAGAGTGGTCTGACCAGGTCGCGGGGATAATGGATGATTGTGTAGTTAATGAGAGAGTAGTTACATCAGTTAGTATGTAATCTATTCGAGAGAAGCGTGAGTGTGGATGGGAAAAGAAAGTAAAATCGTCTGTCTCAGGGTGATGTATTCTCCAAACATCATGTAGCGCCAAGTCTCTTAAGCGTTGCTTTATTACCGTCAGTGCTCTATGTGGTGTTGATGAAGTGTGATTCGAGTTATCTCGGTACGGGTCTAATGAAACATTAAGGTCTCCACCTATTATTAACATACCTTTGGCCACTTCTAAGATTTTCCCAGTGAGGGAGGTTATGAATTTGTCTTGTCCAGTGTTTGGTGCATAAGCGCTTACTAAGGTGGTAATGGTGTTAAATAGTTTCCCCACTAATATTATATATCTACCTTCTGCGTCTTTATGTGAATCAAGTAATTGAAAGGGTATACCCTTCTTTATTAAAATCCCAACTCCATTAGTCTTGGAACTGTTTGAGGAGTAATATGAGGGACCGAATTTATAAAAGAAAGTTTTAGGTTCTTGGCCCTTTAAGAAATGGGATTCTTGTATGAATATCAAGTCCCCTCTCTTATGTTTGATATCTCGCATAACAATATTTCTTTTGTGCGGGTTATTTAGGCCCTTAGCATTAATCGTTAGAAAAGATAATTGTCTGTTATTAGTTTTATTTTTACTCATAATGATTTATCCTTAGTGGTAATACGTTGTGTCGGGTGTGTGAAAACAGTGTTAGATTATTTCTCAGGCCTGGGCGGTATAAGAGCTGACATTGAAGTGTAAAATAAAAAGAGCGTGTACATTGTACATTTATAGGCATGAACAATATGAACATTACAGTATGTTTCATTATGCTTAAATGGTAACCAATGGGGGTAGGATAGTTAACTAGGGAGGGGGAATGGCTAGAAGCCAGAGGGAGGATTGAAATTCCTTTCATTTCAATCTGAGGTTTTACAGCAGCAAGAATGTAAGTATTAAACATAAGAATAACAATGTGATTATCTATACTAATGGCTATCAACCAAAACCTTTCTAAATTAGAAAGACCCTTATAGGGTTATGGTAGAGAGAACAGATCAACAGGAAATAACATTTTGCTTAACTTAACTAGCAAGTAGCTAAACAGTTAGTGTACTATCTTCTGACTAGTAATGGTGACAAGTTTTACATTTCAAGGTCTTACCCAAGATGAACAGTTCAAATAAGACAATTGCCTTGGTCAGTCTCTTAATGATACAGGAGAAATGTTCATATTTTCTTTTCGTTTCTTAAGGGACTGAACTTTGTTCCAAGTTGTTTTCTGCAAGCTTGAGAATGGAGTATGAGCAGCTGAGGGTTGGGGGCCTTCGACTGAGGAAGGTGGTCCAGGTAGTTTCAAGGGGATTCCCAGTCCTTTAGAGAGTTTGTCAAGGTCTTGTACACCCTTGTAAATGATTGTAGTTCCTTCATGAGGTACGATTAAGCTGAAGGGGAATCCCCAGCGATATTTGATGTTTCTGTCCTGGAGTATAGAGGTGATGAAACGGGTTTCTTTTCTCTTTAGTATGGTGCTGGGGCTCAGGTCCGGATAAATCTGTAGCTCATGGTCCAGATATGTGATTGTGTGGGAGGATCTGGCTTTCTGCCAGATGGCTTCTCTGTCGTTGAATCTGAGGAATTTGAGGATAATGTCCCTGGGGGGAGCATTAGGTGATGGTGGGGGACGGAGAGATCTATGGGCTCTTTCTATTTCTATCGGTGGGGCCTGCTGGTTTCCCAGTATTTGACGGAAAAGTCCTTGTAAGTATTCCAACAGGTCTGTTGGTTTTATTAGCTCAGGTATGCCCCTGATGCGGAGGTTACTCCTCCGTCCCCTATTCTCTAAGTCCTCTATCTTTTCTTGTAGGGCTTCTAATTTGCTTTCATGTGTGCTGGTTTGTTTGTATAATGAGCAGACAGCTTCAGTAGTTGTGTCTTGCGTTTCCTCAACTGTTACTATTCTCTCTCCCATCTCTGTCATGTCTCTGCGCAGCGTGGATAGTTCTCTTGTTATGAGAGATTTGAGAGATTCAAAATCTTCTTTGGATGGTAGCTTGGCTATGTCCTGTTTAAGTTGTATCATGTAATCAGGAGATGATATTGGATCATTCTGGAAAGTGCAGTCTGTGGGGTTTGATTCTTGTGTGTCTGATGTGTTGGATTGGAAAAAGGAGCTTACTAGCGTGTTGGTCTGCGATTGACCTTTAGGGTTTTTGTCCCCTTTGCCTTTGTTCTTTGATGTCATGGTTGCTGCAGATGATTAATTTAGAAAACGCAGTGTGAGCAATTTGAAAACTTGTGATGCAGCACTTTGCGAGGGCCTGCTTAGGCCTAATGGCGTATACTGTGGTTTATGCCCGATGTTCAGTGCTATGCGTTATTTTCTTGTCAGCGCTGTTCGTTTATATTTTATGAGGCAGTTTTGCTGTATGTCTTATTGTTGATCTGTAAATAACTGTTCTGTTCACCTCCTTAGTGGATTTTTCAATACTGTGCTGATCATTTTATTGCTACTTTTGTGATCCGTTTTTTCGGCGTGTTATGCATTAAGTGGAGTTATTTGTACCATGTCCTCTCCGGTGTGAAACTTGTGTGGAGCCTTTCGTGAACAAACTAATGTGTGCTCTTACCCCATCGGATCTCCGATCATCGCGTACTGTGAGAGATCCCTTGCTGTCGCAGTTGTAAATGTGTAAAGATGGCGACGGAGCGCTCCGTTGCTCCTGCTTTCTGTAGAATTGCATGCGGGTCCGGTCTCTCCTGGTTGCGAGCTTGCTCACATTTGGGGCTTTAGTTGTTAAGCCATTGTTTGCAGCTGATTAAAAGTGCTAGACACTGTTTTAAAGGTGACAGGTCCTACTGCTGTGCCGGAGCGATGTTACTATGCGGCCATTTGCCTGCTTGGCCAAGCTCCGCCTCTGGCCCCATTCATTCTTTTATGTACACGGATCAGTCGTCCTGTTCCCTTTGCAGAGAAACAGCCCCAAAGCATGATGTTGCCACCCCCATGCTTCACAGTAGGTATGGTGTTCTTTGGTTGCAACTCAGCATTCTCTCTCCTCCAAACACAATGAGTTGTGTTTCTACCAAACAGTTCTACTTTGGTTTCATCTGACCATATGACATTCTCCAAATCCGCTTCTGGATCATCCAAATGCTCTTTAGCATACTTCAGACGGGCCCGGACATGTACTGGCTTAAGCAGGGGGACACGTCTGGCACTGCAGGATCTGAGTCCCTGGTGGCGTAATGTGTTACTGATGGTAGCCTTTGTTACATTGGTCCCAGCTCTCTGCAGGTCATTCACTAGGTCCCCATGTGTGGTTCTGGGATGTTTGCTCACCGTTCTTGTGATCATTTTGACCCCACGGGGTGAGATCTTGCCTGGAGCCCAAGATCGAGGGAGATTATCAGTGGTCTTGTATGTCTTCCATTTTCTAATTATTGCTCCCATATTTGATTTCTTCACACCAAGCTGCTTGCCTATTGCAGATTCAGTCTTCCTAGCCCGGTGCAGGTCTACAATTTTGTTTCTGGTGTCCTTCGACAGCTCTTTGGTCTTCACCATAGTGGAGTTTGGAGTGTGAATGTTTGAGGTTGTGGACAGGTGTCCTTTATAATGATAAGTTCAAACAGGTGCCATTAATACAGGTAATGAGTGGAGGACAGAAGAGCCTCTTAAAGAAGAAGATTCAGGTCTGTGAGATCCAGAAATCTTGCATGTTTGTAGGTGACCAAATACTTATTTTCCACCATAATATGCAAATAAATTCTTTCCAAATCAGACAATGTGATTGTCTGGATTTGTTTCCACATTTTGTCTCTAATAGTTGAGGTATACCTATGATGAAAATTACAGGCCTCTCTCATCTTCTTAAGTGGGAGAACTTGCACAATTGGTTGCTGACTAAATACTTATTTGCCCCACTGTATGCATGATTGGACATGTTCTTCTATGGATTCTTTCATATGAGGCCACCTTCATGGTGGTATGCTAGTATCCCAGGTCTGAGTGGTATAGGTATGTAGATCTTGTCCCTATAGTAGTAAATGCCTGCATCTTCTGATAACTGAGAGTAAGGCAGATCTTTATCCTGTTTGGAGGTCTTCTTTATCTCAGTAAGTAGATGTGAAGTAATGCCAATCAAACGGTCTGAAGGAATGATAGGACTACTGTGAGCAGGTTGTGGGGGTTTGGTATCCATTTGAGATAATGCATCGGCTTTGCCGTTTGTCAGCAGGTCTGTAAATAATGTGGAAATCAAATCTGGCAAAATACAAACTGCAGCGGACCTGTCTGGAGGATAAAGTTTTATTATTCTGCAAGTATTGGAGGTTTTTATAGTCGGTGAAGATGATTATGGGATATCGCCAAGAGTTCCTTATCCCCAATTAAGTAGTTCCTCTCAGCTGGGTTCATCATCCCAGAGAAATAGGATACTGGATGAATCGGGTCTGAAACTGTTTTCCTTTGAGAAAGGATTGCGCCAATTGCGTAGTCAGAGGAGTCTACCTCGAGTATATATTGAAGGTTAACATCTGGAAACTGCAAAATGGGTGCAGAAGAGAATCTGGTCTTCAAATAATGGAAGGCTTTAGCAGCTTCTGGTGACCAATGGAAGGGTTTTGATACACTTGTGAGTTGACTGAGGGGCTTTGCTATCTTAGAGAAATCTCTGATGAATTTCCGATAATAGTTTGAAAACCCAAGAAATCTCTGGAGTTCTTTTTTGTTCTTTGGTGTCGGCCAGTTTCTAACCGTATCAACTTTTTCTTCTTGCATCTGTATACCCTTGGGAGATATATGATATCCTAGGAAGGATACGTTTGTGCTATGGAAAAGACACTTTTCAGGTTTGGCATAAAGTTTGTGTACCCTGAGTCTGGACAGTACCTAGCAAACATGTTTGATGTGTTCCTTTTCAGATTTTGAGTAAATAAGGATATCGTCAAGATAGACTACCAAGCATACATCAAGCAGGCCCCAGAAAATGTCATCGATGAAGTGTTGGAATGTGGCTGGGGCGTTGCACAACCCGAATGGCATCACCAAATATTTGAAGTATCCATATCTTGTCCTGAACGCTGTTAGCCACTCATCGCCCTCCCTTATGCGTATGAGATTGTATGCACCCCTCAAGTCTAGTTTAGAAAAAATGGTAGCACCAGATAACCATTCGATTAACTCAGGGATTAATGGTAGTGGGTATCTATTCTTAATTGTGTGCTTGTTCAGTTCACGGTAGTTGATTATAGGACGTAGCGTATCGTCTTTGTTCTTGACAAAGAACATACCTGCTCCAGCGGGGGAGGTAGAGGGTCTGATGAATCCTTTCCTTAGGTTGTCGTCTAAATACGATTTTAGATGTTTCAATTCTGGTTGGCTTATTATGGGTACAAATGGCCAAAAGGAATGGTAACTCCAGGAAGTAGTTGAATAGGACAATCATAAGATCGATGTGGGGGAAGGTTTTCAGCTTTGGTCTTGCTGAATACATCTGCAAAATCGGAGTGTCATGCTCGGCTGAGCAGGTTCAGGGGTATGGAGCATGTGCAAGGTGATGACTGAGTTAAGCTGAGAAACACAGAACAAAGAAGGGCTTTTCTTAAAGTACCTTTACTAAGGTAATGCAAGGAAAACAAGAGGTAAAGCACATCAAGGTTGTATTCCAAACTGATAATAAACAAATGAAAGTCTTTGTAAAAGAACAGTTCAAGCAGAAGTCCTTCAACAGACACAGACGACCCTTACAAGAACTTGATATTAGGATCAAAGTGGGCATACACGGGTATTAGAGCCAGGATATTTGGTATCATATGCCAGTATCTCGGTAAGGCAACTTGGTTTCAGGAAGGGGCCGGACATAAGTCAGTATCTCGGTATAGCAACTTGGGTTCAGGAACAGTCCGAGCATATGCCAGTATCTCGGTAAGGCAACTTGGTTTCAGGAAGGAGCCAAGCATACGCCAGTATCTCGGTAAGGTAACTTGGGTTCAGGAACGAGCCGAGCATACGCCAGTATCTCGGTAAGGCAACTTGGGTTCAGGAATGAGCCGAGCATACGCCAGTATCTCGGTAAGGCAACTTGGGTTCAGGAAGGGGCCAAGCATACGCCAGTATCTCGGTAAGGCAACTTGGGTTCAGGAAGGAGCCGAGCATACGCCAGTATCTCGGTAAGGCAGCTTGGGTTCAGGAAGGAGCCGAGCATACGCAAGTATCTCGGTAAGGCAACTTGGGTTCAGGAACGAGCCGAGCATACGCCAGTATCTCGGTAAGGCAACTTGGGTTCAGGAACAGTCCGAGCATATGCCAGTATCTCGGTAAGGCAACCTTTGGTAGTTGGTGGTAAAAAATGGTAAATGTCCCTTTAAGCAGGCTTGCAACAAACAAATGATAAATGTCCCTATAAGCAGGTTTGCAACAAACAAATGATAAATGTTCCTTTAAGCAGGTTTGTAACAAGCAAATGATAAATGTCCCTTTAAGCAGGTTTGTAACAAACAAATGATAAATGTCCCTTTAAGCAGGTTTGTAACAAGCAAATGATAAATGTTACAGTAGAGTTGCTTAGACTCAGCAAGCAGATAAACATACAGTTCTTACAGCAGTGGAGTTTAGTATCAACAGCCAAGGAAGTATACAGGTACTCACAGAAGAAGTGTTCAGTCTCACAGCAGAGGTACTTGGCTTCAGGATAAACAGATGTCACAGTATAGTTGCTTAGACTCAGCAACCAGATTAACATACAGTTCTTACAGCAGTGGAGTTTAGTACCAAGAGCCAAGGAAGTATACAGGTACTCACAGCATGGATTGACACAGTAGCCAAGTAAGCATACAAAGTACAAAAGAATTGTCAGAATACAAGCCAAGGGTCAGTAGCCAGGAAAGCAGTCCAATCTGCCATAAAGCAAAAAGGGGAATCCAGAATAATGGTCAATAAGCAAGCCAAGTTCAGATGCCAGGGATCCAACAACAAGACAGAAATTCAGGAAACAGAACAGAGGCAAAAAACAAAGGAATTCAATCACAATGTCAAGGCACCAAATGATTAGTGAATCAGCCCTTTATAGCAGAGCTGATTAGAAAACTACCTGCAGCTGGCAAGCAGGTGGAGCCAGAGAGTAATCCACTGCAGGTAACAGGTCTCCAAAATGTGGAAAAACATAAACAGATACCTCTGGTGGCACAGGAAAAGAAAAACAGGCTGGGAACCAGGAGTTTCAGGTTCAAATCCAGGCACAGCTGTGACAGTTCCCCCTTCCCAAGGATGCTCTCTGAGCAGCCTTAGCTTCTTCATATCCTAGAAGGTCCACTTTACAGACCACAGTCCCATCAGTGGCAAGGATACATTCAGGAGGTATAATGTCGGTCCTTGGGTCTTTCTGAAGAAAGTCCTGGCAAAGAGTTGCAACAGTGGTTCCTTTAGATTTTATTCTGGAGCATTTACACAAATGACCCCGGTTCCTTCCCCGGTTTGCAGTTTGGAGTTCTGACTCTTCCGAGTTTGAATATTCATAAATTGTAGAAAAACCATCTGAATTATCTTCCTCAGTGCCAGATGATACTGTGGGTGGTAAGGTTCCAGCTAGAACTGGTGATACCTGAGTCACAGGGTTTTGGAAGGTTAAGGAAACAGATGAACCAGACTCCTGCTGGTGACTGGATGTAATGGAACCGTTTTGAAAAGAGGGAACAGAAACTTCCAGAGAAGAAGCAAAGTCAGATTTTATGTGAGAAGTACCAGTTTCATCTGGGAGTTGTTGCACCAGGATATTATGTAACCGGTCCTCTGCCATCTTTGTTGTTTGGTTTGAGGTACTCTTCCCAGCTGTCACCACAGCAGATGAAGCAGAACTAGTAGCTGAGGAGTCTTGGGTAGATCTCTTACGAGGTCTCATTGGACAGTAAGAGATGATATGGCTAGAGCCCCCACAATAAAAACAGAGCCCTTGAGTTTTCCTTCTTGTAATCTCTGTAGGCGAAAGGGGTGCTGTAGCAGCTTTGATGTTACCCTCTGCAGTAGTTTTAGAAGACTTTCCTTTAAATGTCACTGAGGTAGCTCTGGGAGGTACAGAGGAAGTCAGAACTGTGGAAGATTTCTCTGGAGTTAATTGGCAAAAAACATTTCGAAAAAAATCTCTCTGAGTTTCAAATAAAGTCTGAATGTCTTTGGCATAGGACTGTGTTATACGTTGCACCTTATCAGGAAGGTCTTGAAAAAACTGTTGCATTAGCCGTGCCATGTTTGTCACTTGTTCTAGTAGGGCTTTCAAAACTGGTACCACCTCTGCAAGCTCCAATGTGTAGCCTTGACATTCTGTCATGCTCAGCTGAGCAGGTTCAGGGGTATGGAGCATGTGCAAGGTGATGACTGAGCTAAGCTGAGAGGATGTGAAGAGGTGAGTAGGACTCAGTATACCAGAATGGAAACACAGAGCAAAGAAGGGCTTTTCTTAAAGTAACTTTACTAAGGTAATGCAAGGAAAACAAGAGGTAAAGCACATCGAGGTTATATTCCAAACTGATAATAAACAAATGAAAGTCTTTGTAAAAGAACAGTTCAAGCAGAAGTCCTTTAACAGACACAGACGACCCTTACGAGTACTTGATATTAGGATCAAAGTGGACATACATGGGTATTAGAGCCAGGGTACTTGGTATCATATGCCAGTATCTCGGTAAGGCAACTTGGTTTCAGGAACGGGCCAATCATACGCCAGTATCTCGGTAAGGCAACTTGGTTTCAGGAAGGGGCCGGACATACGCCAGTATCTCGGTATAGCAACTTGGGTTCAGGAAGGGGCCGAGCATACGCCAGTATCTCTGTAAGGCAACTTGGGTTCAGGAAGGGGCCAAGCATACGCCAGTATCTTGGTAAGGTAACTTGGTTTCAGGAAGGAGCCAAGCATACGCCAGTATCTCGGTCAGGCAACTTGGGTTCAGGAATGACCAGAGCATACGCCATTATCTCGGTAAGACAACTTGGGTTCAGGAAGGAGCCAAGCATATGCCAGTATCTCGGTAAGGCAACTTGGGTTCAGGAATGAGCCAAGCATACGCCAGTATCTCGGTAAGGCAACTTGGGTTCAGGAACAAGCCGAGCATACGCCAGTATCTCGGTAAGGCAACTTGGGTTCAGGAACGAGCCGAGCATATGCCAGTATCTCGGTAAGGCAACTTGATTTCAGAAGTGTTCAGTCTCACAGCAGAGGTACTTGGCTACAGGATAAACAGATGCCAGTATCTCGGTCAGGCAACTTGGTTTCAGGAAAGAGCCGAGCATACGCAAGTATCTCGGTAAGGCAATGATAAATGTCACAGTAGTCACAGTATCAGCAAGCAGATTAACATACAGTTCTTACAGCAGTGGAGTTTAGTATCAACAGCCAAGGAAGTATACAGGTACTCACAGAAGAAGTGTTCAGTCTCACAGCAGAGGTACTTGGCTTCAGGATAAACAGATGCCAGTATCTCGGTCAGGCAACTTGGTTTCAGGAAGGAGCCGAGCATACGCAAGTATCTCGGTAAGGCAACTTGGGTTCAGGAACGAGCCGAGCATACGCCATTATCTCGGTAAGACAACTTGGGTTCAGGAACGAGCCGAGCATATGCCAGTATCTCGGTAAGGCAACTTGATTTCAGGAAGAAGCCGAGCATACGCCAGTATCTCGGTAAGGCAACTTGGGTTCAGGAAGGGGCCGAGCATACGCCAGTATCTCGGTAACGCAACTTGGGTTCAGGAAGGGGCCAAGCATACGCCAGTATCTCGGTAAGGCAACTTGGTTTCAGGAAGGAGCCGAGCATACGCCAGTATTTTGGTAAGGCAACTTGGGTTCAGGAACGAGCCGAGCATATGCCAGTATCTCGTTAAGGCAACTTGAGTTCAGGAAGGAGCCGAGCATACGCCAGTATCTCGGTGAGGCAACTTGGGTTCAGGAACAGGCCGAGCATACGCCAGTATCTCGGTAAGGCAGCCTTTGGTAGTTGGTGGTAAAAAATGGTAAATGTCCCTTTAAGCAGGTTTGCAACAAACAAATGATAAATGTCCCTATAAGCAGGTTTGCAACAAACAAATGATAAATGTTCCTTTAAGCAGGTTTGTAACAAGCAAATGATAAATGTCCCTTTAAGCAGGTTTGCAACAAACAAATGATAAATGTCACAGTAGTCACAGTATCAGCAAGCAGATTAACATACAGTTCTTACAGCAGTGGAGTTTAGTATCAACAGCCAAGGAAGTATACAGGTACTCACAGAAGAAGTGTTCAGTCTCACAGCAGAGGTACTTGGCTTCAGGATAAACAGATGTCACAGTATAGTTGCTTAGACTCAGCAAGCAGATTAACATACAGTTCTTACAGCAGTGGAGTTTAGTACCAACAGCCAAGGAAGTATACAGGTACTCACAGCAGAGGTAATTGGCTTCAGGATAAACAGATGTCACAGTATAGTTGCTTAGACTCAGCAAGCAGATTAACATACAGTTCTTACAGCAGTGGAGTTTAGTACCAACAGCCAAGGAAGTATACAGGTACTCACAGCATGGATTGACACAGTAGCCAAGTAAGCATACAAAGTACAAAAGAATTGTCAGAATACAAACCAAGGGTCAGTAGCCAGGAAAGCAGTCCAATCTTTCATAAAGCAAAAAGGGGAATCCAGAAGAATGGTCAATAAGCAAGCCGAGTTCAGAAGTCAGGGATCCAACAACAAAACTGGAATTCATGAAACAGAAGCAGCTCATCTCATTAAGCCTTTTTTACTCGAATGTATCACCCAATGTCAGTCCCTTCGGGATCCATCCCTCATTCATTTTAATAAAGGTGAGATAATCAAGACTTTTTTGACCTAGGCGACTTCTCTTCTCAGTGACAATACCTCCTGCTGCACTGAAGGTCCTTTCTGACAGGACACTTGAAGCGGGGCAGGCCAGAAGTTCGATTGCAAATTGGGATAGCTCAGGCCACAGGTCAAGCCTGCACACCCAGTAGTCAAGGGGTTCATCGCTCCTCAGAGTGTCGAGATCTGCAGTTAATGCGAGGTAGTCTGCTACCTGTCAGTTGAGTCATTCTCTGAGGCTGGATCCTGAAGGGCTGTGGCGATGCATAGGAGTTAAAAAGGTCCGCATGTCCTCCATCAACAGCACGTTTGGAAAGCGCCCTGTCCTTGCCAGGGTGGTCGTGGGAGGAGGAGTATTACTTTCATCTCTTCCCCTGTTAGATTCCCGTTGTGCTGTGACATCACCCTTATATGCTTTGTAAAGCATACTTTTTAATTTATTTTTGAACTGCTCCATCCTTTCCGACTTGCGGGAATTCGGTAACATTTCAATTACTTTATGCTTATGCCCTCTCTCGACAATTTTCGCCTCTGTCCAAGGAGGAGTCTGTACCTACTCCTGTTATACCTCCTGACCATATTTTTGCTACCATACGTACTAATTTGACTTCTCCCTTGGGGGAGGAGATCTTGGCTGCACAAACCAATGCACCTCCTGAGACACCTAGTGGTAAGTGTTTTGTTCCTGAGAATCTTCGAACTAAACTTTTGCACACTTACCACTATCCTAAAGCCACAGGTCACCCAGGCAAGAACCAAATGATTTGATCTGTCACTCGACAATTCTGGTGGCCAGGTCTTCGTTCTGATGTTGCTGCGTATGTTGCCTCCTCCTCAGTTTGTGCACAGAATAAGACTCCTCGACATCTTCTTCAACCTATTGCTAATGCTGAGCGTCCTTGGACACATCTTTCCATTGACTTCATTGTCGAGCTCCCTGTTTCCAATGGCAATACTGTTATCCTTATGGTGGTTGACCATCTCTTTAAAATGTCACATTGCATTCCCTTGATGAAGCTGCCTACCACTCAGGAGCTTGCTTTAATTTTTGCCCAGAAGGTCTTCCGTTTACATGGGTTACGCAAGGAGATAGTGTCGGACCAGGGTATCCAATTTGTCTCCAGATTTGGCATTCCTTTTGTGCTCAAATGGGGATCCAGCTTTCCTTCTCCTCGGCATACCACCCTCAATCCAATAGGGCTGCGGAACAGTCTAATCAAGCTCTGGAACATTTCCTCTGTTGCTATGTCTCAGATCACCACAATAATTTGTCTGAACTGTTACCTTGGGCAGAGTTTGCTCATAATAGTGCTATTAATGCTTCCTCCAAGTTATCCCCGTTCATGGCGAATTATGGGTTTCAACCATCCTTGTTGCCCGATTCATTCATGTCTCAGGGTATTCCAGCTTTGGAGGAGCATCTCCGGCAACTCCGTTCCACGTGGGTGCAGATTCAGGATTGCCTTCATCGTTCTATGCAGTACCAAAAGTTCCAGGCTGATCGTAGGCGTCTGCCCGCACCTTCCTACCAGGTTGGTGAGAGAGTTTGGCTGTCCTCCTGCAACTTGAACCTTCGTGTGCCTCCCAATAAACTGGCTCCCCGTTATGTTGGTCCTTTTTGAATACTCCGACGGGTTAATCCTGTGGCCTATGCTCTTGACCTTCCTCCTGCTATGCGCATCTCCAATGTTTTTCATGTCTCCCTCTTGAAACCATTGGTTTGTAATCAGTTTACCACTGTGTTGCCTCGTCCCCATCCTATCTTTGTTGACAACCATGAGGAGTATGAGGTCAGCAGCATTATTGACTCTCGTATGTCCAGGGGCTGTGTACAGTATTTGGTTCACTGGAGGGGCTACAGTCTGGAGGAGCGTTCTTGGGTTCCCTCCTCTGATGTTCATGCTCCCGCCCTCCTCCATGCCTTCCATGCCCGTTTCCCCAATAAGCCTTTTGTCCTCCCGCGGGGAGGGGTCGTTGAGGGGAGGGTACTGTCAGGGTTTTTTCCCTGTTGTGTTTGCCATGTGCTGCTGGCAGCCATTTTACTCACCTCTCTTCCTGACTATGGGGCATTGTGGGGGATGCTGCTCATTTCCTGCAATTCCTTTTATGGCTAGACTGGTGTGCATCATCCATGTGAGACAGGATGCAGTCTCAGAATTGTGATGTCATCACTTATTATTTAAAGGGCCTCTGTTCAGTATGCTTTGCCTTTACGTTGTCTCATACCTGTTTTTGAGAGTTCCTGTGTATTACCTGGCTGCCTGATGTCCTTCCTGGTTCCTGATCCCTGGCTTGTTCCTGACTCTGCTGTTTTCCTTGTTCCTGATTCCGGCTCGTCTGACTATTCGCTTTGGCTCCTGACTCGGCTCGTCTGACTGCCAGCTCTGGTTTTGACTCCTGGCTTGTTATTTGACTTGTGTTTTTTTTAGTATTTTTTGCTATTAATAAAGGTGTGATTATTTTTGCACTTCTCGTCTCAGTCTAATTCCTGGCACCCTGACAGGGAGTGAGCTTTGTGAACACTCATCTTATTTCCCTATTCAGTTTAGGAAAGTTTACAATGAAATGTCATGAGAGCTAAGTCAAATCTCATGAGATCACAGTAAAAGAGTTCATGACTGCAGCACTGTTGATGCCGATTGGCTGCTGTTCATTTCTTCATTTTTATTTGTTTTTTTTACCTGCAGCTTGGCAGCAACTGAGTATAAATTTTTACAAAGAACTTACTCTGCTGAGCTGAGGAAGTTGTGAGGTAAAATATCTTCCTTTTTTATATAGAGATGGTCAGGTGATATTTTCCTGTCAGCTTTTTATAGTTTTACTGCATCAGATTTAAGTGATTTAGCATATGAGTATTATGTTCCTTTAACTGTACAAGTGAATATATAATTTATTAAAGTACAAACAAGAGAGAAAAGTAGGAACTCAATTAGTTACTACACGCAAGACAGGAATTTCTGCACACAATTTTTTTTAATTTTTTTATTAGTTAATAAATATTGTTAACCCACCAACATAAGTGGTTGAATGCAGTGCCTATCTAATCATGGATACATCTCATGAAATTTTTTTTACAAATATAGTATAGACAAATGAAACATTATTAATATAAGTCGCACTCAGAGTAAGGGTTGTTCAGATTACCTTAAATACAAAAAGAATGATAGAGTGAAGCACAAATTAACAAGACAACACCTCCACTAGAGGGTGGCTTCACATCCTGGGTGAAAAATGGCTACCATAGTGATCCTTGAGGATCTATGCTTGTCAGTTTAAATGCTCCAAAAAGCTCCCAAAATTGCATAAACACAATATAATTGCAACATTAAGTTAATATAATATATATATTTGCATTTATGGGAAAGCCATCACTGTAGACACTATAACATATGCTTCTGTGTTTGTTCTTAAAGCTATACCTTACCCTGTATTGGTAGCGACCTGATTTAATTGGGGGTGTACATAGATCCTATTGTACTATTACTTTTCATGACACTGTGTACTATTACATTATAGTGGTGTCCTCTGAAACAGGTGTTGTACATACCCCTTATCAGGTCTCACTAACCTTGAATTTAAAACACGTACATTATTGCATATATCCTATTGTTTATTACAGCATAGAGCCTAATGGATTTTTTCGCCCGTCAAGCAAAGCTACCCTCTAGTAGAGGCGCTGATTGGTTCCTATATATGTTTGCAATTGATTGACATTATATTAACATAATGTTGCAATTATATTGTGTTTATGCAATTTTAGGAGCTTTTTGGAGAATTTAAACTGACAAGCATAGATCCTCAAGGATCACTATGGTGGCCATTTTTCGCCCAGGATGCGAAGCCACCCTCTAGTGGAGGTGTTGTCTTGTTAATTTGTGCTTCACTCTATCATTCTTTTTGCATTTTAGGTAATCTGAACAACCCTTACTATGAGTGTGATTTATATTAATAATGGTTTATTTGTCTATACTATATTTGTAAATTTTTCTTCATGATGTGTATCCATGATTAGATAGGCACTGCATTCAACCACTTATGTTGCTGGGTTAATGATATTTATTGACTAATAAAAAAAATAAAAAAAATAAGTGTGCTGAAATCCCTGTCTTGCGTGTAGTAACTAATTGAGTTCCTACTTTTCTCTCTTGTTTGTACTTTAATATGTTACTTTAAGGGTCTGCACACTATTTCCTTATAAGGGTTTATGCACCCAATGTAATTTTTCTTGGGTTTCGAAAATGATTTAAATAGCTTATCTCCCTTAAACATTTAATTTCTCTGAATAATCTAATTTACTTGAGAAACAATCACCTAGATTACGAGTTTTGATCGCTATAGGGAAAGTAAAGAACGCCACAAAAGTTGCGTTATTTAATCCCCTATAGCGCTTTCATTACAAGTTTAAAAAAAAAAAGTGTTGTGCGGGCGATATGGCTGCGTTGAGCTCCATACCGCACACAAAAGCAGCAGTGTTTTGACATGCATGTGCATGCTTTCCCCATAGACATCAATGGGGGGAGCCGGCAAAAAAAAAAGTCTAACACCTGCGATCGCAGAAACAAAAGCTCTGTAACGCAGCCCCATTGATGTCTATGGGGAAAAAGAAACTACAGTTTAAACCTACCCTAACATAAACCCTGAGTCTAAACACCACTAATCTGCTGCCTCCGACATCGCCGACGCCTGTCTACAGTTATTAACCCCTAATCTGCCGCTCCCGATATCGCCGCCACCTAAATAAAATTATTAACCCTTAATCTGACGCTCCGGATATTGCCGCCACTATACTAAAGTTATTAAACCCCTATTCTGCCACACTCCAACATCGCCCCAGCTATATTAAAGTTATTAACCCCTATTCCACCGCTCCCAATATCGCCGCCACCTAAATAAAGTTATTAACCCCTAAACCTCTGGCCTCCCACATCAATACCACTAAATAATCCCATTAACACCTAAACCGCCAGCCCCCCACATTGCAACTACCTAAATTAAACTTTTAACCCCTAACCCTAACGTAACCCTAACATAACCCTAACACCCCTAACTTTAAAATAATTAAAATAGATCTAAATTAAATTTACAATTATTAACTAAATAATACCTAGTTAAAACTAAATACTTACCTGTAAAATAAAACCTTAGCTAGCTACAATATAACTAATAGTTACATTGTAGCTAGCTTAGGTTTTATTTTTATTTCACAGGTAAGTTTGTATTTATTTTAACTAGGTAGACTAGTTAGTAAATAGTTATTAACTATTTACTAACTACCTAGCTAAAATAAATACAAACTTACCTGTGAAATAAAATCTAACCTGCCTTACAATAAAACCTACCATTACAAAAAAAACTAAAAAAAAACTACCATTACAAAAAACAAAAAACTTACAATTGCAAAAAAAAATCCAAAAAAATAAAGATTATTCCTATTCTCATACCCTTATAAAAAAAAAAGCCTGATCTAGAATAAACTACCAAGTGCCCTTAAAAGGGTCTTTTGGGGGGACCTTAAAATGTTTTTTTTTGCCCTGAGTTAAACAGCTCTTTTGCTCCAAAAAAAAAATACAAACACCCCCTAACACTATACAAACCACCACCCCCCAAACTACCAAGGGCCCTTAAAGGGACACTGAACCCAAAAATTTTCTTTCGTGATTTAGATAGAGCATGACATTTTAAGCAACTTTCTAATTTACTCATATTATCAAATTTTCTTTATTCTCTTGGTATCTTTATTTGAAATGCAAGAATGTAAGTTTAGATGCCGGCCCATTTCTGGTGGGATAAATTCATCAACCAATAAAAAAGAACTATCCATAGTTCTGAACCAAGAAAAAAGCTTAGATGCCTTCTTTTTCAAATAAAGATAGCAAGAGAACGAAAAAAATGATAATAGGAGTAAATTAGAAAGTTTCTTAAAATTACATGCTCTATCTGAATCACGACATAAAAAAATTGGGTTCAGTGTCCCTTTAAAAGGGCCTTTTGTGGGCCCTTAAAAGGGTCTTTTGTAGGGCATTGCCCTGAGATAAACAGCTCTTTTGCTCCAAAAAAAATACAAATACCCCCTAACACTATACAAACCCCCACCCCCCAAACTACCAAGGGCTCTTAAAAAGGCCTTTTGGGGGGCCCAAACTACCAAGGGCTCTTAAAAGGGCCTTTTGGGGGACCCTTAAAAGGGTTTTTTGTAGGGCATTGCCCTAAGTTAAACAGCTCTTTTGCTACAAAAAATTAAAGGATTACTTTCTGTTATAATTTTTAAGCTAAACAACTAACATATTAAAGTTAATAAACATTAATTAAAACCTACTGACCTAAATTTTCTCCAAAACGAAGTTTCATAACGTTCTAAAAGTTATATCTTTTATTTGCCAACGATGTCACGTTATCCTGTCCACTATTTTCAGCACTGAGTGTTCAAAATACTTAAACCAATAACTTTGTGTTTAAAGCGCCATTTTGAAACCTAGGTATTGTAAACGGATTGGTACAGAGCAAAGGATACCCACGGAGTGGGTTTGGAAAACAATTACATTTGCAGACAAGATTTCTGATATACGGTAGAGATATGTTAATGAAATGCTATTGATAAAAAGCGTATTTGGGGTAGTTAGTTAGTAACAGGCATAGAAAATATTTACTTACAGTGGCCCTTTAAATACCCCCTAAAAATATACATTACACAAAATAATAGAATTGAGCTCTCATTCTATTAGCTGATTGGAACAGCCAATAGAATGAGAGCTTAATCCTATTGGCTGATTGGAACACCCAATATGATTTTAGCAGCTCTAATTCCTATTGGCTGACTTAAATCTTTCAGCCAATAGGAAGGCAAGGGACGCCATCTTGGATTGCGTCACTTGCATTGAAGAATCAGTATATGGCGGCAACCGTATGAAGAGGATGCTTCGCGCCGGATGTCTTCAGGATGGACCCGCTCCACGCCGGCTGGATGAAGATCGAAAAAGCCGCCTGGATGAAGACTTCTTGCCGCATGGATGAGGACTTTGTTGGCTGGATAAAGATAGAAGAGGCCATCTGGATGAAGACTTCTTGCCGCATGGATGATGGCTTCGCCGGCTGGATGGATCCTTCAAGCGGGACTTCAACAACTGTAAGTGGATCGTCGGTGGTTAGTGTTAGGTTTTTTAATGGTTTTTTTGGTTGTTTTTTTTTTTAGATTAGGGTTTGTGCAATGTAAAAGAGCTAAATGCCCTTTTAATGGCAATGCCCATACAAATGCCCTTTTCAGGGCAATGGTTAACTTTTAACGTTTTTTTTTATTTGGGGGGGTTGGTTGGGTGGTGGGTTTTACTGTTGGGGGGTGTTTGTATTTTTTTAACAGGTAAAAGAGCTGTTATCTTTGGGACAATCCCCACAAAAGGCCCTTTTAAGGGCCATTGGTAGTTTATTGTAGGCAAGGTTTTTTTTTATTTTTGGGGGGCTTTTTATTTTGATAGGGCTATTAGATTTGGTGTAAAAAAAATTATTTTTGATAATTTGTTATTTTTCGTAATTTAGTGTTTTTTTTGTAATTTAGTTTTTGTTTTTTGTAATTAGATACTAATTATAATAGTTTAATTGTTAGTTTAAAATAAATTTTTTAAACTTAACAGGTATGTTTTAATTTAATTTAAGATAGGTAAATTGTAATTTTAATATAAAGATAGGGGGTCGTTAGGTTTAGGGGTTAATAGTTTATTTTAGTATATTCCCTTGTGGGGGGATTTCGGTTTAGGGGTTAACAGTTGATTTTAGTTTATTTTGTTGTGGGGGCTTTCGGTTTAGGGGTTAATAGTTTATTTTAGTTTATTTTGTTGTGGGGGGCTTGCGGTTTAGGGGTTAATAGGTTTATTATAGTGGCGGTGTGGGCGGACGGCAGATTAGAATTTAATAATATTTAAATAGTGTTTGCGATGCAGGAGGGTGGTGGTTTAGGGGTTAATAGGTTTATTATAGTGGCGACGATGTTGTAGTGTGGCGGAATAGGGGTTAATATATATTATTAGTGGCGGTGATGTCGGGAGCGGCAGATTAGGGGTTAATAAATTTATTATAGTGTTTGCAACGTGGGAGGGCCTCGGTTTAGTGGTTAGTAGGTAGTTTATGGGTGTTAGTGTACTTTTTAACACTTTAGTTATGAGTTTTATGTTACAGCTTTGTACTACTACTGACTTTAGATGGCGTTACAGATCTTGTCGTTTTAGGCTGTAACGCAAAACTCGTAAAACTGGCGCTATGAGAATCCCATGAAAAAAGTCATTTTTACGAGTGCGGTACTGATGTTGTGTTACAGGCTAAAAGGCTTGCGGTACAGCTATACCGACAAGACTTGTAATGGCTGCGGTGCTGTTTTAATGCTGAAAATGCCATATTTTCAGCGTTATGAGCTGCAAAGCAAAACTCGTAATCTAGGTGAATGTTTTTTACTCAATTTCACTAATTAAATATGTAACTAAGCATACATGTATGTATATAAAGCTCTGCTTTTTGTTTTTGTTTATAACTTCTGTATTTTATTCCTCAATAAAGATATATATATATATATATATGCCTTTTGTAGGACATTACCCTAAAGTGATGAGCGATCAGTTGAGTACCAACTTTTTCTTCTTTTTTTTTATTGCTTAGGGTTTTTATTTTTTGGCCAGCAAAAGAGCTTAATGCCTTTTTAATGGCAATGCCCATCCAAATGCCCTTTTTGAGGCAATGGGTCATTTTTTTTTTTATAATTTTCTTTATTTAGAATAATAAAATGAACAAACAATACAAGATTCATTCTGCATATTACATTATATGATAAAAGAGCATACAATAACTATATCCATAGGTAAGGAATACACTTATGAGTATTACATACAAAGATTAAAAATAAAGAATGCAATCTTTGACCTGTTGTTTCCCGTGTTGCAGAGTGCCGGACGTAATTTATATATATGATCATGAGTATGGTTACCCCTATAACAATAAAACTGATATATGACACACATTACAATTTTCCCCAAGTGGTATCTAAATTACCCTATTCTCTAGAATTACAATACTCCTCCCAAATAAAGTTTATAGCTAGAAAATCATCTAGACGATTTGTATTTGCATAGTGATATTTCTCCAACAGAAGGTGCCCTCACTGACTTCCATTTCCTGGGAATTAGTCTCCTAGCACAATTGAACATAAAAATGATCAATCTGTGTCTCAATTTGCATTTAATCTTAGGCAGATTATTTAGTAAAAATATAGTTGGGTCTAACGACAGTTTTATATTAGTGACAATTTCAATTGCTATTCAAATTCCCTGCCAATATTGAGTAATGGTAGGACAGGTCCACCATATATGCTGGTAGTCTCCTACACCTCCACATGCTCTCCAGCATACGGTGTCTCTGTGTTTAAAGATAGTAGCTAATCTTACTGGGGTGTAGTACCACCTGCATAGTAATTTTAGATTAGATTCTATTTGTGCAATAGAGGAGGTGTGCCCACTCATATTATCAAAAATTCTTGACCAATCTTTAGAGGTCATAGGTTTTTGAATTTCATCTGACCATTTGGTTGTGTAGGTCGGGAGATTCCTAGGGCCAGACAGATAGCTCAGCATGCTAAGGCACTGTGGCTGAGCTCTGAGCCCAAGGGTTGCAGGTTCGATCCCCGGCGATATCATTACTGCTACCTAACTTTGCCTGTGTCTTTTCTCAGAGAACCTTACTGCCTGTGTTTAAACTATATCCAATGAGGAGCGACATCTTGGAGCAGCAGCATGGACAAACAGACAGTTGAGACAGAGTGTGGGCAGCCTCTGATAAAGTAGGAAGACGTCCTACGAAACGCGTTAGGCCCCACCCGCCATCTTCACGCCACGCCGCACACACCAGCTGTGTGACCTTTATCTGTGACTTTGTGAAAAACTTTGCTATTTCCTGTGGCTTTCTGTACATACGGATCGTTCTGGGGAGGAAGCAAGTTGTTGATTCAAAAGATTGTCACTTGAAGCATCTGACTGTTTTTTACTGCTGTGTTTTGCACATACCTCATATGTTTGAGGGTTTGGAGTGTGAGTGTGTTATCGTCACTTTTACTAAATATTTTACCAGTACATAAGTCTGCACTTAGAGGGGTTTGCGCCTCCCTGTTCCCTTTTGTTTTTATTAGTTACTATCCAGCCTCCAGTGCTGTGTTATGGGGAAGCTGCAACTTCAATCTGATGCATTGAATCCTTAGGATTTTTGATGTAACATATCCTTTGATTGATTTTTATTATAAATTCATCATATGTGTCATTGAATTGTTTCCTTTGCATAGAGGTTCAAGCAATACATTCCATTTACACACACAGGGCGCTCTCATATATACACACCTTTTGGTGTGTATTATTGTCATATGTCCCTGAAGCATTGTTGTGTATGTTATATAAGTTTGAATAGTACTTGCAAAATTGGTCTAGTATATCAGGAGTTGTGCGAATAGAAGTGTTCTGAGGGGTTTTAAGTTCATGAATAAATTCTTTTAGTTTTACTTTTTTTAGGGTTCTAGCCAGCATTTTCCCTGCTTTATTACCTTTGTGGTAGAATCTCTATCTTAATTTTAGGGATGTTTTCTGGTATTCTACGGCAAGATAGGTGTCCAGTTGGTCTCTAATTTTACCCACCTCCTTTAGAATAGCTGTGTTTTTGGGGTCTCTTTTATTCAAGGTGTGCTAGTTCAGAAGTTAATTTAGAGTACATTTGTCTAGAAGTTTTTTGGATTTGAGCTTTATATTTAATTAATTCACCCCTAAGCGTACATTTATGTGCCTCCCAGACCACAAATGGGTCTTCTACAGAGTTATTATTAATTTGAAAATATTCCACCATTACGTTAGAGAGATGTTACACAAAGGGTTAGTGTGTTAGCAATGATTCATTAAGCCTCCACTGATAGGGACTAGCAGAGGTATTGGGCCATAAAATTTGTACCTTTACTGCTGAATGATCGGACCATGATGTAGGTGTTATGGAGGAATTAGTGATTAGTGAAAGTCCAATTTGATTGGTTAAAATATAATCTATTCTGCTGTAAGATTGTGAAGGATGTGAATAAAAAGTGTAATCCTTTGTGAAAGGATGTGAAAATCGCCATATGTCATAGAGGTTATGATCCCTAAATTCTTTCCATAAATATGATGTTGTGTGTTTCGGGATTCTAGGGTAAGGGTTGGAGGTGTCTATCGAAACTGGAAATTGAAGTCTCCTCCAAGAAAAACTGGACCTTTAGATATGTCCAGTAATTTCCGAAACATTGTTTTGAAAAAGGGCATATGATGGACATTGGGGGCATAAACATTAATCAATGTAATTGGTCTAACTTACATTAACCCCATAATTCCCAAAAATCAGCCTTTATTATCTTTCACTATTTGTGATGCAGTAAATGGAATATGTTTGCGAAGTAATATACTAACTCCCCAGCGTTTAACTAACGCTGTATTATGATAATGCTGAGTGTAATGTTTACCAAAATATTTAGGGATCTGTGATTTCTTAAAGTGTGTCTCCTGCAAGAAGAGAATGTCAGCATTTTTCTTATATAGATCCGACATTGCTTTGGAACGTTTACATGGAGATAGAAATCCTTTAACATTTTGAGTTAAAATAGTAAGGGAATGAGATTTTGTTTTGGTGTCCATCAGGTCCATATAAAGAAAAACATAATTTATGCTTACCTGATAAATTTATTTCTCTTGTAGTGTATCCAGTCCACGGATCATCCATTACTTATGGAATATATATTCTCCTTCCCAACAGGAAGTTGCAAGAGTCCACCCACAGCAAAGCTGCTATATAGCTCCTCCCCTAACTGCCATATTCAGTCATTCGACCGAAAACATGCAGAGAAAGGAAAAACCATAGGGTGCAGTGGTGACTGTAGTTCAAATGAAAAAATTACCTGCCTTAAAGTGACAGGGCGGGCCGTGGACTGGATACACTACAAGAGAAATAAATTTATCAGGTAAACATAAATTATGTTTTCTCTTGTTAAGTGTATCCAGTCCACGGATCATCCATTACTTATGGAATACCAATACCAAAGCTAAAGTACACGGATGATGGGAGGGACAAGGCAGGTACTTAAACGGAAGTTACCACTGCCTGTAAAAAAACCCTTTCTCCCAAAAATAGCCTCCGAAGAAGCAAGGTATCAAATTTGTTAAATTTGAAAAAGTATGAAGCGCAGACCAAGACTCCGTCTTGTAAATCTGTTCAACAGAAGCCACATTTAAAAAAGGCCCAAGTGAAAACCACAGCTCTAGTAGAATGAGCTGCAATCCCTTCAGGAGGCTGCTGTCCAGCAGTCTCATAAGCTAAATGAATTATGCTTTTTAACCAAAAAGACAGAGAGGCTGCTGAAGTCTTTTGACCTCTCCTCTGTCCAGAATAGACAACAAACAAGGTGAACGTTTGATGAAAACTGTAGTAGCTTGTAAGTAAAACTTTAAAGCACAAACCACGTCCAATATTGTGTAATAGACGTTCCTTCTTTGAGGAAGGATTAGGATACAAGCAAGGAACAACTATCTCTTGAGTGATGTTCTTGTTAGAAACCACCTTAGGAAAAAACCCAGGTTGGTACGCAGGACTACCTTATCCGTACGAAGGACCAGATAAGGAGAATCACATTGTAACACAGATAACTTGGAGACTCTACGAGTCGAGGAAATAGCTACCCAAAAGGAACTTTCCAAGATAAAGATTGATATCTATGGAACAAAAAAGGTTCAAACGGAACTTCTTGAAGAGCCTTAAAAACCAGGTTTAAGCTCCATGGTGGAGCAACAGTTTTAAACACAGGCTTGGATCTAACCAAAGCCTGACCAAATGCCTGAACGTCTAGAATACCTGCCAGACGCTGGTGCAAAAAAATAGACAGAGTAAAAATCTGTCCCTTTTAAGGAATTAGCTGACAACCCTTTTCTCAAAAACATCTTGGAGAAAAGATAATATCCTGGGAATCCAGGCTTTACTCCATGAGTAACCCTTGGATTCATAACAATCAGATATTTACACCATATCTATGTTCAATTTTCCTAGAGACAGGCTTTCATGTCTGTATTAAGGTATCAATGACTCGGAGAAGCCATGCTTTGATAACATCAAGCGTTCAGTCTCCAGGCAGTCCATCTCAGATTGATTCTATTTAGATGGTTGAAAGGACCCTGAGGTAGAGGGACCTGTCTCAGAAGCAGAGACCGTGATGGAAAGGATGACATGTCCACCAGATCTGCATACCAGGTCCTGCGTGGCTACGCAGGCGCTGTAAAAAACACCAAAGCCCTCTCCTGCTTGGTCTTGACCTCCGAAGGAAATCCCACTCCCCCGGAAGAAAAGTCTGACGACTTAGAAAATCCACCTCCCAGTTCTCAACACCTGGGATATGGATAGCTGATAGACAAGAGTGAGTGTCTGTCCAGTGAATTATTGTAAGACTTCTAACATCACTAGGGAACTTCTGTTCCCCCTTGATGGCTGATGTAAGCCACAGTCGTGTATATTGTCCGACTGAGTATGATGTACCTCAGAGTTGCTAACTGAGGCCAAGTCTGAAGAGCATGGAATATCACTCCCAGAATATTTATTAGAAGGAGGGTCTCCTCCTAAGTCCACTATCCCTGAGCCTTCAGGGAGTTCCAGACTGCATCCCAACCTAAAAGTCTGGCATCCATTGTAACAATTGTCCCATCTGACCTGTGGAAGGTCATACCCTTGGACAGATGGACCCGACATAGTCACCAGAGAAGAGAATCTCTGGTCTCTTGGTCCAGGTTCAACAGGGGGACAAATCTGTGTAATCCCCGTTCCTCTGACTGAGCATGCATAGTTGCAGCGGTCTGAAATGTAGACGTGCAAACGGTACTATGTCCCTTGCCGCTACCTATTAAGCCGATTTCATTTATGTACTGAGCCACCGAAGGGCGCGGATGGGATGAAAAACATGGCAGAAATTTAGAAACTTTGACAACCTGGACTCCGTCAGGTAAATTTTCATTTCTACAGAATATATCAGAGTCCCTAGGAGGGAAACCCTTGAGATTGGGGATAGAGAACTCTTTCCTTGTTCACTTTCCACCCATGTGATCTCAGAAATGCCAGTACTACGTCCGTATGAGACTTGGCAATTTGGATGTTTAACGCCTGTATCAGGATGTCGTCTAACTAAGGGGCCACTTCTATGCCCCGCGGCCTAAGGACCGCCAAAGCGACCCCAGAACCTCCATAAAGATTCTTGGGGCTGTAGATATCCCAAAGGAAAGAGCTACAAACTGGTAATGCCTGTCTAGAAAGGCAAACCTGAAAAACGAAGGTGATCTTTATGCATCACAATGTGAGGATAAGCATCCTTCAAATCCATTGTAGTCCTCTATTGACTCTCCTGGATCATAGTTAAGATGGTACGAATAGTTTCCATCTTAAATGACGGAATTCTGAGGAATTTGTTTAAGATCTTTAGATCCAAAATAGGTCTGAAGGTTCCCTCACCTTGGGAACCACAAACAGATTTGAGTAAAAACTCTGTCCCTGTTCCTCTCTTGGAACTGGATGGATCTCGTACACAATGTAAGAATGCCTCCTTCTTTATCTGGTTTGCAGATAATTGTGAAAGGTGAAATCTCCCCTTTTTTTTGGGGGGGGGGAATCTTTGAAATCCAGAAGATATCTCTGGGATATAAATTCCAATGCCTAGGGATCCTGGGCATCTCTTGCCCACGCCCAGGCGAAGAATGAAAGTCTGCCCCCTATAGGATCCGTTACCGGATAGGGGTCCATTCCTTCATGCTGCCTTAGAGGCAGTAGCAGGCTCCTTGGCCTGCTTATCTTTGTTCCAGGTCCAATTGTCTCCAGACCGCCTTGGACTGAGCAAAAATTCCCTCTTGTTTTGCCTTAGAGGAAGTGGATGCCACACCTGCCCTGAAGTTTTAAAAGGCACGAAAATTAGACCTTTTTTGGCCCTTGATTCCTATCCTGAGGAAGGGCATGACCTTTTCCTCCAGTGATATAAGCAATAATCTCCTTCACACCAGGCCCGAATAGGGTCTGCCCCTTGAAGGGAAGTTAAGTAGCTTATTTATTAAAGTCACGACAGCTGACCATGATATAAGCCATAGCGCTCTGCGCGCCAGTATAGTAAAAAACAGAATTCTTAGCCGTTAGTCTAGTCAAATGAACAAAGGCATCAGAAAACAAAGGAATTGGCTAGCATAAGCTTGTCAAATATATTCATCCAATGGAGTCGCTAACTGTAAAGCCTCATCAAGAGACTCAACCCAGAACGCCGCAGCAGCAGTGAAAGAAGCAATGTATGCAAGGGGCTGCAGGATAAAACCCTGTTGAATAAACATTTTTTATCCATTGGATCTAAAAAGCACAACTGTCCTCGCCAGAGGTAGTGGCACGCTTAGCTAGAGTAGAAACTCTTCTCTCCACCTTAGGAACTGTCTGCCAGAAGTCCCGTGTGGTGGTAACTATTAGAAAACATTCTTCTAAAAAATAGGAGGGGAAGAGAACGGCACACCTGGTCTATCCCATTCCTTATTAAAAAAATTTTTTTTAGTAAACCTCTTTAGGTATTGGAAAAACATCAGTACACACCGGCACTGCATATTATTTATCCAGTCTACACAATTTCTCTGGCCCTGCTATTGTACACATTCATTCAGAGCAGCCAAAGCCTCCCTGAGCAACAAGTGGAGGTTCTCAAGCATAAATTTTAAATGTAGAAATATCAGAATCAGGTTAAATCATCTTCCCTGAGTCAAAAAAATCACCCACAGACTAAGCATATTGTGAGGTAGTATCATACATGGTTCTTAAAGCATCTGTATGCTCTGTATCTACCCCCAGAGCTATCTGCTTTCCTTTAATTTCAGGTAGTCTGACTAATACTGCTGCCAGAGTATTATTCACCACCTTTGCCTTGTCTTGTAAAATAAACGCTATGGACGCCCTTGATGTACTTGGCGCCATTTGAGCGTGAGTCCCTGAAGCGGGAGTCGAAGGGTCTGACACGTGGGGAGAGTTAGTCGGCATAACTACCCCCACGACAGAATCCTCTGGTGATAATGTTTTTAAAGACAAAAAATTATCTTTATTGTTTAACATGAAATCAGTACATCTGGTACACATTCTAAGATGGGGTTCCACCATGGCTTTAAAACATAATGAACACAGAGCTTCCTCTATGTCAGACATGTTAGAACAGACTAATAATGAGACTAATAAGCTTGGAAAACACTTTAAATCAAGTTAACAAGCAAATATATAAAACGTTACTGTGCCTTTAAGAGAAACAAATTTTGTCAAAATTTGAAAAACAGTGAAAAAAGGCAGTACAACAAACGAAATTCTTACAGTACATGTAATAAGGTAACAGAGCATTGCACCCACTTGCAAATGGATGATTAACCCCTTAATGCAAAAAACAGATAAAAAAAACGACATAGAGGTTTTTAAAAACAGACACAACAAACTGCCACAGCAGAGCTGTGGATTACCTTCCCTATAAACGATTTTGGAAGTCTTTTTAGCCCTTTAGAAATGTCCTGTAGTATTCATGGGACTGCTGAGGGAATCTGAATAATTCATTTTGTAATTTTAACTGCGCAAAAAAAGCGCAAAAAAGCGCTAAATTAGGCCCCTCCCACTCATGTTACAACAGTGGGAAGCTTCAGTTAACTGTTTCTATGCAAAATTTAAGCCAGCCATGTGGAAAAAACTTAGGCCCCAATAAGTTTTATCACCAAACATGTTAAAAACGATTAAACATGCCAGCAAATGTTTTAAAACACATTTTTACAAGAGTATGTATCTCTATTAATAAGCCTGATACCAGTCGCTTTTACTGCATTTAAGGCTATTCCAACATTACAGTGTTATCACCAATGTACGTTAAAAAACGATTAAACATGCCAGCAAACGTTTTAAAACACATTTTTATAAGAGTATGTACCTCTATTAATAAGCCTGATACCAGTCGCTATCACTGCATTTAAGGCTTTACTTACATTACTTCGGTATCAGCAGTATTTTCTTAGTCAATTCCATTCCTAGAAAAATATTTTACTGCACATACCTTATCTGCAGGAAAACCTGCACGCCATTCCCCCTCTGAAGTACCTCACTCCTCAGAATGTGTGAGAACAGCAAATGGATCTCAGTTACGTCTGCTAAGATCATAGAAAAATGCAGGCAGATTCTTCTTCCAAATACTGCCTGAGAAAAACAGCACACTCCGGTGCCATTTAAAAATAACAAACTTTTGATTGAAGAATAAACTAAGTATAAATCACCACAGACTCTCACGACCTCCTATCTATGTTGAGGCTTGCAAGAGAATGACTGAATATGGCAGTTAGGGGAGGAGCTATATAGCAGCTTTGCTGTGGGTGGACTCTTGCAACTTCCTGTTGGGAAGGAGAATATATTCCATAAGTAATGGATGATCCGTGGACTGGATACACTTAACAAGAGAAATACAATAGCTATAAGCATCATTATCATACACTCTTTACTTTGGTTATGAAAATATTTTGAAAAATAATGCAATAACATATCACAGTACAGTGGCAAAAACTTGTATCTAGAAACACAACATGAATAACGGTAACAATAACATTCAGAGCCTAGCCAGGAAAGGCTATTAGAATAAAATATCCAAACGATCAGTGTAACTGCTGATTTCGCCTTTCAAAATGAATGCAATAAAAAAAAGAACACAATGGGGGGAATGTAGGTAAGCTCACAGAGAAAAGATAAGGTGACTCTGTTAGTATATCTTATTAGGGTTCAACACACTTTCCTGATTAATAAGGTACACATATAACATTACCTCTACGTTTATATGATTTCTAAAGTCCACCACTTGAAATCTGTCTACATTTGGTGTCTCAATCAGGAACCCGTGCTTGTCCTATTATAAGTCTCAAGGCCATAAGTGTTGCGGCCATACTCACAGTTATGTTGTTTGGAACAAGGACTGGTTCTAATGTATATATGTAAGTTTACATAGAGGTGTCTTCCAGAACTCACATTTCCCTTAATGCTGAAGTGTGTGAGTATTATTCTTAAGTCAGCGTTGAGAGCGAGGTGATTTGGGTTTCGATGATCCCTGAGACCCAGCTATTACGTCCTGTGTGGAAGAAGGTCTTCTCTGTGTTTTGGCTGGAGTCAAAGACCAGTTGTTACGAATCCGTGTTTGCAATCTGTCAGGCGATTCTGGTATATGTGGCGTTGTTAGGTCCGGAGGATCTAGATTCAGTATTTCACAAAATTTTGAGGCATCTGATATATCATCACATATCACCCGTCTATCTTCATGAATCACTAGTAAATGAGTTGGGAAGCCCCATCTATATGGAATGCATTTGTTGCTCAGGTGTTGTCTCAGCGGGGAAAACTCCTTGCATTTTTGAAAAGTTCTTTGCGAGAGATCCATGTAAAATTGGATTACTGTACCCCTAAATCTAATCGGTTGATTTTTTCTTGAGAGGTTGAGGAGTTCTTCCTTGTCTCTTTAATTCTTAAATTTAATGATGATGTCTCTGGGAGGTGCAGAGTCAGAAGGTCTGTCTCTCAGAGCTCTATACGCCCTGTCCCATGGGATCTCTTCCTTTGAGTTGTTACCTCTAAAATGAGTAAACAGAGCAGGTAAGTAGGTGGGTAAGTCTTTAGGCAAAACCGATTCTGATCCTTAGGTTCTTCCTCCTGCTTCTATTTTCCAAATCCTCAATTTTAGTATGAAGGGACTCTATGGTAGATGTATATGTGTCTACTTGCATTTTTAGACCGTCAAATTCTTCTCTCATATTGTCATTTCCGACCTCCAAGGCCTCAACCCTGAATCCTAATGCATTAATATATTGTTTAAGATCCACCAGCTCCTCACTAATGAAGGCTCGCACAATATCAGCAATATCTTGTTTAGATGGTAAGGTAGACAAAATTGCCGAAGATATTTGAACCATTTCTGATGGTGGAGTGTCCGCAGGAACATGCTGACTCTGTGTGGATTCTGTCATGGGTGGGGATGCCCGGAAGGTCGACATAGTAGTGCCGTCTGACGGGTTAAAGTAAGAGGCTACTGAAGTGATTTTATTTAGTGTGGGTTTAGACAATATGACAATACAAAGATACCCCAGCGCCCACTAAACCTTGTTGGCCCAGGAAGGTGATACCTAGTTATCACCCAAATACAATGATACGTGGAGAAGATAATCCTAGGCGCCAAATTGCAGGCTAAGGTATACAAGAATTTATTACGACAGGAGTACAGGGTATTAAAATATATAAAATACGATAATAAAATGCAATGTTTTAAAAGTTAGTAGACATGGATCCACGCTAGTACAAATGTGATAAAAAACAAGTTTGAATAAAAAATGTACTGTAACAGTATGACAATATATACAGTTCAATTCTTGAAAGACAGCTAAGTCAAGGTATGTTATAAAGTGAGATAGTGCAATGCTCCAGAGTGCTAAAATTTGTGTTTAAAATAGCAATCAAAATGAAAATCAATATCAATCAATAAAATCAAATAAAATGTTTCCAGTGGATGTGGAGGGTGTGTTTAAAACAAAAAGCAAAAATAGAATGCAAAAATGACGTGGTAATCAGTATAAATATTGATCCAAAAAAGAAAGATAGTCACAGCACAGGTCCAAAATGAATCCGCTGAAGTGCTTCTAAAGATGTGTATCCAAATGGTGCTAGTGTATTGCGGGTGTCCAATGGATGTGTAAAAACCAAATAAAATCCAAAAAATAATAATAGTCAATAGTGTCCAAAAAATGTCATAAAATGTCAGTGAATCTCCCTCGATGGGGGTGTTGCCAGCCTGGATAGGCTGGTTTAGGTGAAGAAAGGGGGCACAATAAAAAACAGTGCACAAAAAAAGTAAAAATATAAAAATATAAGAGAACAAAAAACCTGTGAAGAGAAAGATAAAATACAATGTGTAGAAAGTTCACAATATGTTCCTCCAATTAGAATAAGGCTTACCAGTGCTGTTTACGCGTTTCGGCCTTCTCTAGGCCTCGTCTAGACTCGTTCATCTTTATATAGTTTCTTACTCTTTATTTTATCTTTCAAAAGGTCGTCTCTCTGGATGTTTGATACTACTTCCCTGGTATTCGTTATTAAACTATTTGAATAGCCTCTAGTTTTAAGTTTATTAGCTAAAATTTCTGCATGCTTGTTAAATAATTCATCTGTGCTGCAATTCCTTTTCAGCCTTGTAAACTGTCCCTTGGCCACTGAGCTGAAAACTCTCTTTGGATGGTTGCTATTTGCATGT
Organism: Bombina bombina; assembly: GCF_027579735.1. Taxonomy (NCBI): domain Eukaryota; kingdom Metazoa; phylum Chordata; class Amphibia; order Anura; family Bombinatoridae; genus Bombina; species Bombina bombina. The sequence continues at coordinate 478,562,130 of NC_069502.1, read as the reverse complement.
AGTAATGTATTACCTGCAATTGGTTTCACATATACTTCTGTTTCTATATTGCCTGCCATAGTTCCTCTTAGTAATACATCTAAGAAGTGTATTTAATTTTTGGCCCATTCAGAGGTAAATTGTATTCCTATTGTATTGGTGTTTAACAGGGATACAAAGCTGTCTGCACTGTCTACTTCACCATTCCAGATACATATTAGATCATCTATGTATCGTTTATAATAAATTATCTTATCCTTGAGGGGGTCCTGACATCCATAGATGTGGGACAGCTCCCGCCAACCCATGAATAGGTTGGCATAGGAGGGGGTCTGTTTGTTGTTATATTTGTTTGCACGCTCCCGTGGATCGACACATATCGATACATTGGCGTGGAATCTAAGCACAGCAAGATCGGGTAAGATGAAAACTTAAGTATATTCCGTTAAAGTGATGAACTACGATCTGTTTTGAAGCTACACTAAAGTAAAGCAAAAGGAATGTATGTTTAAATGGACTAACGTTATCAGTGCTAATAGATCCAGGGCTCAATACACCTATCACAGGTTATATACAAATCTAACACGAAGGTTCTTTGGTGCTTGGACTTTGTTTGTCTATTTTGTGTGTGTTCTTTTAATGTTTGTTGGGCCAGAGTCTATGGCATTAATGCCTACTTTTTATTCTTGCTTACACAGAGCTCGGAGTTTATGCGGCCATCTTAACCGCTACCGGCTCCACCCCCCAATTTAGTTTTTTTTTTATTAGTTTTTTTGGAGGTGGGTAATGTTAGCGGGTTATTTTTTTTTTTAAGCAAAAGAGCTAATCGCTTTAGGGCATTATTAGAATAGTTTTTTTTATTATTTTGGGGTTGTTTTTTAAATTGGTATTAGAATAGTATTATTTTTTAATTTTGGTAATTTTTTTTTTTTTTTTTGTATCGGTAAGGTTTTTTTTTTATTTTTTTTAATGGTAGGTTTTTTATATTTCTGTAATGGGAGGATTTTTTTATGTAATTTTTTTACCACAGATTACCAAAGTTTTTAGATTGTGGAAAGCATTGAAATGGAAAAGGCGATTGCGCTAGTGCAATCACAATTTCGCAACACTTTATATTATATAATTTTGCTGGACCCATATTACACTAAATATAAGCATTGAATCCTGCTGAAACTTTGCAAGTTGGCAAATAATTGCATAACTCATATTGGTAGGGTTTAAATCATTTACATATTTATAATAATAACAATTAATGCCTCTTTTGGCATAACTGAAACCCTTGAGTGCATACTAAAACACTCAACAACACAAAGATTTTATTCACAGATGTATACATAGTCATTTATCATGGCTACTCTAATACAAATTAGCATAACAAAACAAACATATATGTTGTGTTTCTGTAGTGTAGCAATATATGCAAAGAGAAATGTTTGCAGAATTGTACTTATTATATTGTATTGCATTTCCCATGGTTACTAAAAATGACTGGAAATAAATATTTCATCTAGCATAAGACACTATCATTTACTTTGTAATTGACCCTTCTGCATTTAAACTAGCCTGTTCTACATCAAATTATAGGGATAATATCCTTAATTACACAGCTATCTAATGATCATCAGCTTTGATATGTAATATAGTTATTATGTTCACAAACTATGACTATATGAAGCTAAGGTAGAAAATGTAGACTTTATTCTGTTTGCTATCCTGCATAAGAGTGCATATTTAAGATTGAGAGCGATTGTATTTAGTTTTTACTTTCAATGTGGTTATGCTAAGCTCTTTAGTAAGATCCTCAAGCCAATCTAATGGCCTGATAAACATGAAAATCACAATTCAAAACATCTCATTATTTATCATGACATCTAACAGCCATATCCATGATCTAAGTAAAGGAAATCCACATTTATAAAAAAAAAAAATTGTAGTATTTGACTTGCACTAATGAGTTCTATTATGAATATAATTCTTTCCAATGACTAATTGATATGTAATAACTCCTGAAACACTGGTTGGTGACATTAAATTATATTAACTTGTTTAATAAAGCTTGGTATAGCTTGGCTTTCAAGTGCCCATTACAAAGTAAGTCTCCTTTTAACATAAAAGAGTGCAAATGATACAATCAGAGGTTGGCATAATAATATCATACTACTTACAGGAATAATATGGCTTTTTGCAGTATTTTCAACAGAAGATAAAAATGAATCTCTAATGTATGCCTTGTTGTTAAGTAAAGGGCAGATTGATTACCATGTTATCTTTGGCTTTTCCAGTTTTCAAGAGCCTATTGTGGTATGCTAAATAACAGTGCTTTGATATCCCTTTCTTCCGTTTTTAGCTTAAAACAACTAGCTGGAAATCAATATATATTTCATATATTTTATTATCTGTTTAGGTTTAGAATTCAGTGCAGAAAATATATGGTTATGTATATGTTAATATCAGTTACATTTTCCTGCTCTTAATAAACGCATATTACAGTAAGAAGCATTACTATATTACTGAATTAATTCTGATTATATTATAGAAATGAAAGACATGCTCTCTGGAATGGAATGTGAATGCATCAAGACATTTAAAAAGACTGTTGCAGAGGTTAGAAATAAATTAAATTCATCACATTATTTTTTTAAACTTATCATTAATTATGGTCAACAAAACGAAGCCATAATTTCTCATAGTTTAGACTTTAAAATGAAATGTGTTTAATGCAAACCATTAATCTTGGCATTTGATAATATTAATCCTACCTTTCATACCGTAAAGCATTGGCAATGCAGTTTTATAACATGTAAATGTGTGCTGGGTTTATATTTTAGAGGTATTACTTTAACAGCATTTTACATATTATTGGAGACACATATAAGTGAGTCATGGTAGCTACAATGAACTTGGCATAATGCAAGTATCTAGATGCAGTCTTGAACATTGAATATATTCTGTTGCAAACTTGTTAGGACTGACTTATAATAGAAGTAGCATGACTGGCGCAGAAAAAGGAAAACTTAAAAATATATCTCAAGCCAACTGGAGTGGAGATACTTGTTAAAGTGAGGATTAAGAAATATCCATGTAGGGTATAGAAGAATAGTAACATACGGGAAACATAGGCCTAGATTTAGAGTTCGGCGGTAGCCGTCAAAACCAGCGTTAGAGGCTCTTAACGCTGGTTTTGGGCGCCCGCTGGTATTTGGAGTCAGTGATTAAAGGGTCTAACGCTCACTTTTCAGCCGCGACTTTTCCATACCGCAGATCCCCCTACGCCATTTGCGTAGCCTATCTTTTCAATGGGATCTTTCTAACGCTGGTATTTAGAGTCGTTTCTGCAGTGAGCGTTAGAGCTCTAACGACAAGATTCCAGCCGCCTGAAAAAAGCAGGAGTTAAGAGCTTTCTGGCTAACGCCGGTTTATAAAGCTCTTAACTACTGTACCCTAAAGTACACTAACACCCATAAACTACCTATGTACCCCTAAACCGAGGTCCCCCCACATCGCCGCCACTCGATTAAAATTTTTAACCCCTAATCTGCCGACCGCCACCTACGTTATACTTATGTACCCCTAATCTGCTGCCCCTAACCCCGCCGACCCCTATATTATATTTATTAACCCCTAACTTGCCCCCCACAACGTCGCCGCAAGCTACTTAAAATAATTAACCCCTAATCTTCCGACCGCAAATCGCCGCCACCTACGTTATCCCTATGTACCCCTAATCTGCTGCCCCTAACATCGCCGACCCCTATGTTATATTTATTAACCCCTAATCTGCCCCCCACAACGTCGCCGACACCTACCTACACTTATTAACCCCTAATCTGCCGAGCGGACCTGAGCGCTACTATAATAAATGTATTAACCCCTAATCCGCCTCACTAACCCTATCATAAATAGTATTAACCCCTAATCTGCCCTCCCTAACATCGCCGACACCTACCTTCAATTATTAACCCCTAATCTGCCGACCGGAGCTCACCGCTATTCTAATAAATGTATTAACCCCTAAAGCTAAGTCTAACCCTAACACTAACACCCCCCTAAGTTAAATATAATTTTTATCTAACGAAATAAATTAACTCTTATTAAATAAATGATTCCTATTTAAAGCTAAATACTTACCTGTAAAATAAATCCTAATATAGCTACAATATAAATTACATTTATATTATAGCTATTTTAGGATTAATATTTATTTTACAGGCAACTTTGTAATTATTTTAACCAGGTACAATAGCTATTAAATAGTTAAGAACTATTTAATAGTTACCTAGTTAAAATAATTACAAATTTACCTGTAAAATAAATCCTAACCTAAGTTATAATTAAACCTAACACTACCCTATCAATAAAATAATTAAATAAACTACCTACAATTACCTACAATTAACCTAACACTACACTATCAATAAATTAATTAAACACAATTGCTACAAATAAATACAATTAAATAAACTATCTAAAGTACAAAAAATAAAAAAGAACTAAGTTACAGAAAATAAAAAAATATTTACAAACATAAGAAAAATATTACAACAATTTTAAACTAATTACACCTACTCTAAGCCCCCTAATAAAATAACAAAGACCCCCAAAATAAAAAATTCCCTACCCTATTCTAAAATACAAAAATTACAAGCTCTTTTACCTTACCAGCCCTGAACAGGGCCCTTTGCGGGGCATGCCCCAAGAATTGCAGCTCTTTTGCCTGTAAAAAAAAACATACAATACCCCCCCCCCAACATTACAACCCACCACCCACATACCCCTAATCTAACCCAAACCCCCTTAAATAAACCTAACACTAATCCCCTGAAGATCTTCCTACCTTGTCTTCACCATCCAGGTATCACCGATCCGTCCTGGCTCCAAGATCTTCATCCAACCCAAGCGGGGGTTGGCGATCCATAATCCGGTGCTCCAAAGTCTTCCTCCTATCCGGCAAGAAGAGGACATCCGGACCGGCAAACATCTTCTCCAAGCGGCATCTTCTATGTTCTTCCATCCGATGACGACCGGCTCCATCTTGAAGACCTCCAGCGCGGATCCATCCTCTTCTTCCGACGACTAGACGACGAATGACGGTTCCTTTAAGGGACGTCATCCAAGATGGCGTCCCTCGAATTCCGATTGGCTGATAGGATTCTATCAGCCAATAGGAATTAAGGTAGGAATATTCTGATTGGCTGATGGAATCAGCCAATCAGAATCAAGTTCAATCCGATTGGCTGATCCAATCAGCCAATCAGATTGAGCTCGCATTCTATTGGCTGATCGGAACAGCCAATAGAATGCGAGCTCAATCTGATTGGCTGATTGGATCAGCCAATCGGATTGAACTTGATTCTGATTGGCTGATTCCATCAGCCAATCAGAAAATTCCTACCTTAATTCCGATTGGCTGATAGAATCCTATCAGCCAATCGGAATTCGAGGGACGCCATCTTGGATGACGTCCCTTAAAGGAACCGTCATTCGTCGTCTAGTCGTCGGAAGAAGAGGATGGATCCGCGCTGGAGGTCTTCAAGATGGAGCCGGTCGTCATCGGATGGAAGAACATAGAAGATGCCGCTTGGAGAAGATGTTTGCCGGTCCGGATGTCCTCTTCTTGCCGGATAGGAGGAAGACTTTGGAGCACCGGATTATGGATCGCCAACCCCCCGCTTGGGTTGGATGAAGATCTTGGAGCCAGGACGGATCGGTGATACCTGGATGGTGAAGACAAGGTAGGAAGATCTTCAGGGGATTAGTGTTAGGTTTATTTAAGGGGGTTTGGGTTAGATTAGGGGTATGTGGGTGGTGGGTTGTAATGTTGGGGGGGGGTATTGTATGTTTTTTTTTACAGGCAAAAGAGCTGCAATTCTTGGGGCATGCCCCGCAAAGGGCCCTGTTCAGGGCTGGTAAGGTAAAAGAGCTTGTAATTTTTGTATTTTAGAATAGGGTAGGGAATTTTTTATTTTGGGGGTCTTTGTTATTTTATTAGGGGGCTTAGAGTAGGTGTAATTAGTTTAAAATTGTTGTAATATTTTTCTTATGTTTGTAAATATTTTTTTATTTTCTGTAACTTAGTTCTTTTTTATTTTTTGTACTTTAGATAGTTTATTTAATTGTATTTATTTGTAGCAATTGTGTTTAATTAATTTATTGATAGTGTAGTGTTAGGTTAATTGTAGGTAATTGTAGGTAGTTTATTTAATTATTTTATTGATAGGGTAGTGTTAGGTTTAATTATATCTTAGGTTAGGATTTATTTTACAGGTAAATTTGTAATTATTTTAACTAGGTAACTATTAAATAGTTCTTAACTATTTAATAGCTATTGTACCTGGTTAAAATAATTACAAAGTTGCCTGTAAAATAAATATTAATCCTAAAATAGCTATAATATAAATGTAATTTATATTGTAGCTATATTAGGATTTATTTTACAGGTAAGTATTTAGCTTTAAATAGGAATCATTTATTTAATAAGAGTTAATTTATTTCGTTAGATAAAAATTATATTTAACTTAGGGGGGTGTTAGTGTTAGGGTTAGACTTAGCTTTAGGGGTTAATACATTTATTAGAATAGCGGTGAGGTCCGCTCGGCAGATTAGGGGTTAATAATTGAAGGTAGGTGTCGGCGATGTTAGGGAGGGCAGATTAGGGGTTAATACTATTTATGATAGGGTTAGTGAGGCGGATTAGGGGTTAATACATTTATTATAGTAGCGCTCAGGTCCGCTCGGCAGATTAGGGGTTAATAAGTGTAGGTAGGTGTCGGCGACGTTGTGGGGGGCAGATTAGGGGTTAATAAATATAACATAGGGGTCGGCGATGTTAGGGCAGCAGATTAGGGGTACATAGGGATAATGTAAGTAGCGGCGGTTTACGGAGCGGCAGATTAGGGGTTAATAATATAATGCAGGGGTCAGCGATAGCGGGGGCGGCAGATTAGGGGTTAATAAGTGTAAGGTTAGGGGTGTTTAGACTCGGGGTACATGTTAGAGTGTTAGGTGCAGACGTAGGAAGTGTTTCCCCATAGGAAACAATGGGGCTGCGTTAGGAGCTGAACGCTGCTTTTTTGCAGGTGTTAGGTTTTTTTTCAGCTCAAACAGCCCCATTGTTTCCTATGGGAGAATCGTGCACGAGCACGTTTTTGAGGCCGGCCGCGTCCGTAAGCAACTCTGGTATCGAGAGTTGCATTTGCGGTAAATATGCTCTACGCTCCTTTTTTGGAGCCTAACGCAGCATTTGTTTTAACTCTCGATACCAGAGTTAAATTTATGGTGCGGCCAGAAAAAAACCCGCGGAGCGTTAACAGCCCTTTTACCGCCGAACTCTAAATCTAGGCCATAGTTTTCTTAGATGCTATACAGTCTAGAAACTGTTATCGCTGAGATTAAAAACAACATTGGGATCTAGATGTAAGGGACAAATTCTGGCTTTGGAATTCAGGGTGCCAGTTTTGGCAGGTAACGAATTGAGATTTGCATATAGGAAATATTGCATTGGATCAATCAGAAATTAATTGTAAGGTTTTTATATAATAATCAGAAAAACAGTAATGGGAAATTGTATTTACAAACAGATGGCAAATTTATAAACCTTTTATATTAGTACATTAAGGGCTAGATAACAAATGGAGCGCTAAATTATCACACTCCCACAAACAGGCAAATTTGCCCATTCTGATCTCTGGTTAATTTTCTAAAAGTGCCCCAAATGCCCTCAAAATAGTGGCCATTACAGTTTTTTATTAAAAAAAATTGCATTAAAAAAAAAAAATACTGCACTTTTTTGGGGTCTAAAGTTGGTGGGAGGGAGTTGTTTGGAAATTAAAAACGGCGCTGAAAAGTGCCTTTACATTGCAGACTATGGAAACTGTGTGTTCCCTTATATACATATATATTTATGTGTTAATATGTGTATATACATATATTAACACATTAAAATATATATGTAAATAGTCATATATTTAAAAAAATGCTGTCATACCCTTTGAGCCTCTATAAAAATGTTGCACAAGGTTAGCTGACAGATGTAAAAGGGCCATTAGGAAGGTTAATTCAAGCACTGCTAGTTTAGGACATTTACAAAAGAAAACAAAGCTCAAAATGAATATTGGAAGTTGTGTTTTGTTAGGAAGTTGCATTTTGTTAGTAGTAAGTTGAAGTATATTATACTAAAACTTAAAACTCATTTATCAGTTAGGTTTGCATACTAGCTTGCCATAGTATTTTTTTTTTTTTTAAAGGGCGGAACTCTCCAGCACAGCGAGATCTCTCTCATTTATGTATGTGAAGCAAAGACAAGCCCAGTGCAATATAGCACTGCATAAGTTTGTTACACTTACACTTTGTGCATTGTATTTTTATATTACCATATATTTCAGATTGGGTCCTATCAGTATTATTGCATTTAAGCTTTGCACTTTCTCATTTGTATTTTAATACATTTAAATTGTAATCTAGCAGTGATTTTACACATTCTGATTATGCTTTGAAAGTTCCCTGTTACTTTTAAAACTTATAATCATACTTTGTATAAAATTAAATTGCACTTTGTATTTTCTTTATATTTTTCTTTATTGTAAACAAACCGACAGTTGCAGAAAGTGGGTGAGATAGAGCAGTTTCCTAGGCGGAACAGGGGAGTTCCCAGGGTATGTCTGAAGCTCTCTCACAAGTCGTGTGAAATGTTCTAAGCATTTTAAACAAGCTGGTCTCACTGATTTGTCTTGCCTGCTGTATACAGGTCACGTTTGCTCAAAATTCACAATACACTTATTTTAATTAACAGAAAAATAATATATACTAAGATATAGATAAAAACAGGTTAAGTTGTAGTCAAAACATTTTAGTTTAATTTGGAATTTATGCAAATGGAGACCTTATATCAGCCCAAGGGGTTCTGCAGTTACCTTCTCTCTCCCATGTGAAATTTTATATTCCAGAGAGCTTCATTGCTTTCTATGAAAGGCATCTCTCATCTCTCTGGGATTTCAAGGTTCTTCCCCTTTTGTTAGAAAATTCAGTGAATTCTGCCCCTGTGAAGTAAGCAATATATTTTCTCTCCAAACTAGAGACAATCACCTAGATTTAGAGTTTTGCTGCCAAAGTGGTGCGTTAGCTACGCATGTTTTTTTTCTAACGCTGCTTCTAAACAACGCTGGTATTTAGAGTTCTCTGAAGGGCTGCGTTAGGCTCCAAAAAGGGAGCATACAGGCATATTTACCGCCACTTCAACTCTCAATACCAGCGTTGCTTACGGTAGCGGCTAGCTGGAAAAATGTTCTCGTGCACGATTCCCCCATAGGAAAAACACCTGCAAAAAAGCCGCGTTCAGCTCCTAACGCAGCCCCATTGTTTCCTATGGGGAAACAGTTTCTAAGTCTGCACCTAACACCCTGACATGAATCCTGAGTCTAAACACCCCTAACCTTACACTTATTAACCCCTAATCTGCCGTCCCCGCTATCACTGACCCCTGCATTACACTATTAACCCCTAATCTGCCACTCCAGACACCGCCGCAACCTACATTATACCTATGTACCCCTAATCTGCTGCCCCTAACATCGCCGACACCTACATAATATTTATTACCCCCTAATCTGCCCCCCCAACGTCGCCGCTACCTTACCTACACTTATTAACCCCTAATCTGCCGACCGGACCTCGCCGCCACTCTAATAAATGTATTAACCCCTAAACCGCCACACTCCCGCCTCGCAAACCCTATAATAAATTGTATTAACCCCTAATCTGCCCTCCCTAACATCGCCGCCACCTAACTTCAAGTATTAACCCCTAATCTGCCGACCGGACCTCGCCGCCACTCTAATAAATGTATTAACCCCTAAACCGCCACACTCCCGCCTCGCAAACCCTATAATAAATTGTATTAACCCCTAATCTGCCCTCCCTAACATCGCCGCCACCTAACTTCAAGTATTAACCCCTAATCTGCCGACCGGACCTCGCAGCTACTATAATAAATGTATTAACCCCTAAAGCTAAGTCTAACCCTAACCCTAACACCCCCCTAAATTAAATATAATTTTATTCTAACAAAATAAATTAACTCTTATTAAATAAAGTATTCCTTTTTAAAGCTAAATACTTACCTGTAAAATAAACCCTAATATAGCTACAATATAATGAATAATTATATTGTAGCTATTTTAGGATTTATATTTATTTTACAGGCAACTTTGTATTTATTTTAACTAGGTACAATAGCTATTAAATAGTTATTAACTATTTAATAGCTACCTAGTTAAAATAATTACAAAATTACCTGTAAAATAAATCCTAACCTAAGTTACAATTAAACCTAACACTACACTATCAATGAATTAATTAAATAAATTAACTACGATAACATACAATTAAATAAACTAAACTAAATTACAAAAAAAACAAACACTAAATTACAAAAAATAAAAATACAAGAATTTTAAGCTAATTACACCTACTCTAAGCCCCCTAATAAAATAACAAAGCCCCCCAAAATAAAAAAAATTCCCTACCCTAATCTAAATTAAAAAAGTTAACAGCTCTATTACCTTACCAGCCCTTAAAAGGGCTTTTTTGCGGGGCATGCCCCAAAGAAATCAGCTCTTTTGCCTGTAAAAAAAACACAATACCACCCCCCAACATTACAACCCACCACCCACATACCCCTAATCTAACCCAACCCCCCCCCCTAAATAAACCTAACACTAACCCCCTGAAGATCTCCCTACCTTGAGCCACCCAGCCGGGCACCGATGGACCAAAAGAAGACATCCGGAGTGGCAGAAGTCTTCATCCTATCCGGGCAGAAGAGGACATCTGGACCGGCAGACATCTTCATCCAAGCGGCATCTTCTATCTTCATCCATCCGACGATCAGCCAATAGAATGCAAGCTCAATCTGATTAGCTGATTGGATCAGCCAATCCGATTGAACTTGAATCTGATTGGCTGATTCAATTAGCCAATCAGATTTTTCCTACCTTAATTCTGATTGGCTGATAGAATCCTATCAGCCAATCGGAATTCGAGGGACGCCATCTTGGATGACATCACATTCAGCTCATCTCCCTCATTTGTTAAATTCCATTCCAAAAAGTCAATTTATCAGGTTAAAAAGAAATACAAATGATGACACCATATACAAAAACCAGTCTGAGGAACTAAAAACTAGACTCCTAAAGAGAGGCTATAAAGAAAACATACTTAACAAAGCACAAGAGGAAGCGAAATATAGCCAAGCAGTTTCCAGAAATTGAAACAGCTCCTTTAGCAAAGACACTGTGGTTTTTAGCACACCATACTCTACTCATTACAATAGAATTGTTTCCATTATAAAAAAGACACTTGAGGTTACTTCATAATGATCCCCAACTTAACCCTTACGTCAGTAAATGCAGGTTTGTTCCCAGGAAGCCAGATACCTTAGGTTCGAAATTGTCGCCAAGTATGGTTGAAACTAAAAAACAATCTAGTATTAGGACCTGGCTACATAAGAAGGGAAACTACAAATGCAATAACTTCAATTGCCTAGCTTGTCAATTGCTGATATTAGGTAACATCTTTACCTGTTCAGTAAATGACAGATGCTTTGAAATAAATTTTCACGCTACATGTAGATCCAAATGGGTGGTCTATCTTATCACCTGCAATCATTGTTGTCATCAATATGTGGGTCAGACCTCACGCGAATTTCGTGACAGGGTCAGAGAACACATAAGGGATGTCAAAAATTACAAAAAGGAGTCAGCAATAGCCAAGCATTTTAATGGGGTACATTTTACTAATGTTCCAGATTTTGGAGTCCAGATCATAGAAATAGTTAATAGACATCCCAGAGGTGGTAATAGACACAAGTCTCTAACTAAACGTGAGTTATTCTGGATTCTTAAATTGGAAACTAGATATCCAAAAGGCATGAATTTAGAGTGGGACATTTCCTACTTTACAGATTAATTCATATATATATATTTTTTTTTTAGCAAAATGAATTATCACAAATGCCGTTATAAATGTAATATGTATGTTGGACTTTGTGTCCCATATCACATATTATCAATATAAAACAAAAAAATATTAATTAACATTAACACCTTAATATATTTTTTATTTATATTGAGTTTCATAAATTTTCATTTTGGATCTCTTTATAGATAAACATTTGACAACATATGAAATGTTAATGTATACATTACCAATATTTAATTATTCTTTCTTTTACTTGGGACTTCCAGCCCATGAATTTCCACATTTATAGATAATGTATTTCAATTTCCCCATTTATAGATAATGTATTTTAATCCTAGTCCTTTATTCTTCCTATTTATTGTCAAACATCAGCCTGTTAAATTTGTTATTTCCAGAATTGTTTTTAATTTTCATATAATGTCTTTTATATTACCTGTTTTTTTATGTGTGCTAAAGGAGTGTTCCACCTTAACCTAAATGAGGGCAGTGTCTGACGGGCATTCCTCCTGAGCACTCGTTGGTTTCATTACCCTTCATAAGGTGGGGTGGTACACACCTGGGTCATATCATATGACTAAGCGCCTGCATCAGAATTGCACCCTTTCTGGACTTTTTTGTCACTCATGTGTATCCCATTTTGAATTTTATCTAATAAAGCAATCTTCTGCATATTTTTCTTACCCCCGAGTGCACCGGATTTCTTTTGTTTTCTGTGATATCACTTAAAGGAACCTTCATTCGTCGGGTAGTCGTCGAAGAAGGATGTTCCATGCCGGAGGTCTTGAAGATGGAGCCGCTCCTCGTCGGATGGATGAAGATAGAAGATCAGACACCTGTATGAACAGAGAGAAGAAGAGAGGCGCCTCATGGGACAGTATCGTGCCAACAGATATATCACACAGTGAGATGGCACGTAAGTAGTATACTCACAAAAGTAGCGGCTTTAAAAGCCTAGTGAAGCAGGACTGGACTTTTTGTTGCCCGACAGACAAACACTCCAGTGTGTAGGGACTCGTATTTATTGAGTTATTTAAAAACAAGAAGCATACAGCTTCTTGTTTTTAAATAACTCAATAAATACGAGTTTTTTATATTACTACTTGCTCTACGCTCTTTTATCTCTGATTGGTCCGTTGACCTGCCACTCTACCTTGAAGTCGGAACCATTGGCTATTCCTGGAACAGCTCCCACGACTGACGCTGACTGCTTGTGGATTCTGATTGGTTGACGGGCTCCGTGATCCTACGTCCCTACACACTGGAGTGTTTGTCTGTCGGGCAACAAAAAGTCCCGTCCAGTGTATATATATATATATATATATATATATATATATACACACAGAGTGTATATGTGTGTGTGGGGTTGCTGTGTTCCTTGTTTAGAGTGGAATTGCCTGGAATTTCGTTGCTGGACTGATCGTAATAGGCGGGATCAGACTGATATACTACAGGAAAGTTCTACTCTGTGAAAAGCATTACTGGGCTAAAAAGCTGCACCCAGGTGGTAAATCGCCATAGAACAGGCTAACAATGGTATTGAGCCAGTTGTTCATTCCTGTGAGTGCACTTCTCTTTGTATGTATTTAGTCTCCCTATGGGAAAAAGGGGCAACCAGACGTGGACTCCTTCCTCAGAATGCTTAGAGGAATATGGCTACACTTCACTGACGAAGCCCGATGAAGGCCAAAATGATCATGTGGGGTTGCTGTGTTCCTTGTTCAGAGTGGAATTGCCTGGTATTTTGGCACTGAACTGACTGTAATAGGCGGGATCAGACTGATATACTACAGGAAAATTCTACTCTGTGAAAAGCATTACTGGGCTAAAAAGCTGCACCCAGGTGGTAAATCGCCATAGAACAGTCTAACAATGGTATTGAGCCAGTTGTTTGTTCCTGTGAGTGCACCTCTCTCTGTATATGTATATATATATATATATATATATATATATATAGTATATATACTATCTATCTATCATCTATCTGTCCACTATACATATACATATATAGCTCTATCTATCTATCTATCTATCTATCTATCTATCTATCTATCATCTATTTATCTATCTCTATTTCAACATTTTCTTCTAAGTGAAGAACAAAGGTAAAGGGAGTTAGCGCAGTCAAGCTATCCGACTTCCAGATGTTAGCGTGTCTTTTGTTTAAACACTAGCTTTTTAATTTCAACTTTTTCTTACGAGTGAAAGAATAGGATCACAATTGATTTAACTTTAGTACAGTTAACTCTCAATAGGGCCAATATTTTTGCGCTCCACTTGTAATCAAGGCCATTATCTGTTGTCTCACATATATTTAATGTTATATAGCTATTTGAGCTAAATGTTTTCCACTTATGTTAACCTTTTTTTAGGTAAGCTGGAGTTCTGCCACATATTTGCTGATATTTTCAAATTTATATTTATTATCAGATTTTATGATTACAATATTCATGGGTTATTATTTAGTGGAATACATAAGATATATGTCTAAATACCTTTTTGTTATACCTGAAAGGATAATGGTTACATTGTAAGTATCTGTTAATTTTTTATCTAGAGTTAAAGAAAAGTACACATTTTGTTTTCCTTGGAAATGTTGTCAGAGTGCTGCAGGGATTTCTTTATTATGGGCCAGTTCTCTGTATCCTAAACATGTCAAAAAGCCTTTCCAAAAGAAGAATTAAGAAGGTTGAGGAGAAATTGCATGTGTCATTTTTGTTGGAGAGATTGCCTTCTTATGGATATAATCAAGATGAATTATTGAGAAATAAAGAGCAGATTAGATGTCTAAACAGAAAGTCGCTTTACAAGAAAAGTAACAGGAAGAAAGAAACACAATGATACAAAATGTATTAAAAGTTATTTCTTAGACTTTTCTGAAGTTTATTTTATCATTTGTACATCCTTACTGATTTTTATACTGAAAAAAAAAATAGCAAATAAAGAAAAATAAAACAAAACAATGCCAAAATTATCTTGTCAGGCTCAAACATTAGCTAGTTTTCTTGAATCCTCTTGACTAAATATTTCCATTGATTATATAGAAAGAGCATGTAAGGGTATAAGGTGTTTACCTGATTCCATGTTAAAAAATGTTTTTCTTGTCATATGCTTATTAACTGTGTAATATTAAAGGATTACTAACGTTTGCTTTTTTGGTCCATAATCGACCACATATTTTAAACCACATCAATCATCACAATCCAATCTGCCTTATTTGGTCTTGAAACGAAGCTCTAAATCTATATAAAATAACATTTTATTTTAATCGCATGGCATCACTTCATCTAGCCCTCAAATATGGGCCGTACACGGTATACCTCAGTTGCCAATCCGACTGCGAGTATTTGCATAAAATTATAATACGATTTAGTTAACCTACGCATGTGCAGTTTTAATTGTCTATTCGCGCATGCGCAGATTGCGGCACTGATGCATTACCCGCAATGTATTGACAACGCATGCGCATTTCTAATAGACATGAAGACGGTGACATATTTGATGACAGTTACCTATCTCGTGCATGCGTATCTCGTTCAGCAGTCGCCATCTTCCAACTGGAGTTGTCCTCCCGCATTGGAGAGAGCAAATAGATCGCAAAGCAGTGGGTTTGGAAAAGATAGAAATTTCGGAGCAAGTTATTTTAAGAACAGTAAATATTTGTAACATGATGGGCATTGAAAATGCATTTATTTAGATGTATATTTTTAAACTATAGTGAATTACTCTTATATACCATTACCTCTGCTGATACTTTTTCAGTACTGGTTTGGCTGTCTGCTATATGTGGATGGGTGTCTTTCGGTAAGTATGTTTTTCTTATTTAAGACACTCTCAGCTATGGTTTGGCGCTTTATGTATTAATATAAAGTTTTAAATATATGTATTTTACTTATATTTGCCATGTGTCAGGTCTATGTATATTTCCTTTTGCAGACTGTCAGTTTCAGTTTGGGAAGCATGTATAGGAAGTTATTTGTCTTACCTGGAGTATAGTCCTTTTTTCAAATTGACTGTTTTTTATTTTAATTTCAAGGGCAAAATTAGGCTTGTGAGGGCCCAAAGTGCTGTTATTTATTGCGTCATTCTTGGCGCGAAAATTTTTTATGGCACGAAGGTACGTCTTTGATGATGCAAGTTCGTCATTTTCGGAGTCTTAGTTGACGCCAGGTTTCCTTGCACGAGGTTGCGTCTGTTATGACGTAAGTTGTGTCATTTCCGGATGTTGTTGACGCCAAAAAAAAATTAAACCTCCTGCGTCGTGCGTCATACTTGGTGCCCAAAAAATTAAGTTTATTTTTCACCCCACTTCCTATCGGCCTCTTGCCTTGTATATGCTCAGAGGGCTATGCTGTTTGCATTTTTTCCCCCTGAAACTACCATATAAGGAAATTGTAATTTTGCTTTAATGTTGTTTTTTTCTTTTACATTTTGCAAGATGTCTCAATCTGATCCTGTCTCTGAAGCAACTGTTGGAACCCTGCTGCCTGATCACAGTTCTACAAAAGCTAAGTGTATCTGTTGTAAATTAGCTGAGATTATATCTCCAGCTGTAGTTTGTAACAGTTGTCATGATAAGCTTTCTCCTGTTAAGTGTAGTCAGTCCACGGGTAATCCATTACTTATGGGATATTAACTCCTCCCCAACAGGAAGTGCAAGAGGATCACCCAAGCAGAGCTGCTATATAGCTCCTCCCCTCTACGTCATACCCAGTCATTCTCTTGCACCCAACTAATAGATAGGATGTGTGAGAGGACTGTGGTTGTTAAACTTAGTTTTTATTTCTTCAATCAAAAGTTTGTTATTTTAAACGGCACCGGAGTGTGTTGTTTTTTCTCAGGCAGCATTAGAAGAAGAATCTACCTGAGTTTGTGTATGATCTTAGCGGACGTAACTAAGATCCATTTGCTGTTCTCGGCCATTCTGAGGAGCGAGGTAACTTCAGAACAGGGGACAGCGGGCAGGTTCACCTGCAAAGAGGTATGTTGCAGTATATTATTTTCTAAGCAATGGAATTGACTGAGAAAATACTGCTAATACCGATGTAATGTAAGTATAGCCTTAAATGCAGTAGTAGCAACTGGTATCAGGCTGATATGTATGTATGTTTACACTTAAGTATTTCTGGGGAATGGCACTTCACTGGGAAAATACTGTATACATATAACTTTTAGCCTAATCTGCAGTGTGAGCGACTAGCAGCAGGCTTTTTAATAACATTTCATAAATTATATTTTAAACGTTTGCTGGCATGTTAATCATTTATTTATCTGAGGTACTTGGTGAAAAATTGTTTTGGGCGTTATTTTCCACATGGCTGTCGTTTGTTTTGAATTAAAACAGTTTACTGAGCTTCCCTCACTGTTGTATTGTGAGTGGGAGGGGCCTATTTTGGCGCTTTTACTGCGCATTAGAAATTCAGTCACAGTCTGCCTTCTCCCTGCATGATCCAGGACGTCTCTACAGAGCTCAGGGGTCTTCAAAACTAGTTTTGAGGGAGGTAATCACTCACAGCAGACCTGTGAGACTGTGCTTTGACTCTGATAAAAACGCTTATATTTTCAATTGTTATCCGTTTTTCTGATATTAAGGGGTTAATCATCCATTGCTAGTGAGTGCAATCCTTTGCTAACTTAATGCATTTACTGTGAAAATTTGGTTTCTATAACTAATCCGGTTCATTGTTATTTCAACTGTGACACTTTTTGTGTGCTTCTTAAAGGCACAGTAACGTTTTTTATATTGCTTGCAAATTTATTTGAAAAGTATTTTCCAAGCTTGCTAGGCTAATTGCTAGTTTGTTTTAACATGTCTGACACAGAGGAATCTCTTTGTGCAATATGTTCAAAAGCCAATGTGGAGCCCAATAGAAATTTGTGTACTAATTGCATTGATGCTACTTTAAATAAAAGCCAATCTGTACATTTTAAGAAAATTTCACCAGACAACGAGGGGAAAGTTATGCCGACTAACTCTCCTCACGTGTCAGTACCTGCATCTCCCGCTCAGGAGGTGCGTGATATTGCGACGCCAAGTACATCAGGGCGGCCATTACAAATCACTTTACAAGACATGGCTAATGTTATGACTGAAGTTTTATCTAAATTACCAGAATTTAGAGGTAAACGCGACCACTCTGGGGTGAGAACAGAGTACGCTGATAATGTTAGAGCCATGTCTGATACTGCGTCACAAATGGCAGAACATGAAGACGGAGAACTTAATTCTGTGGGTGACGGATCTGATCCAAATAGACTGGACTCAGACATTTCTAATTTTAAATTTAAGCTTGAGAACCTCCGTGTATTATTAGGGGAGGTATTAGCGGCTCTGAATGATTGTAACACGGTTGCAATCCCAGAGAAATTATGTAGGCTGGAT
The DNA here is from genome assembly GCF_027579735.1 of Bombina bombina. NCBI lineage: Eukaryota > Metazoa > Chordata > Amphibia > Anura > Bombinatoridae > Bombina > Bombina bombina. The sequence goes on along the minus strand of NC_069502.1, from coordinate 478,543,799 downwards.
AGATACTATGCGGTACCGGCGTGTACTGACGTTTTTCCTATACCTAAGAGGCTTACAGAAATTATTACCAAGGAGTGGGATAGGCCCGGTGTGCCCTTTTCTCCCCCTCCTATATTTAGAAAAATGTTTCCAATAGACGCCACCACACGGGACTTATGGCAGACGGTCCCTAAGGTGGAAGGAGCAGTTTCTACTCTGGCTAAGCGTACCACTATCCCGGTGGAGGATAGCTGTGCCTTTTCAGACCCAATGGACAAAAAGTTAGAGGGTTACCTTAAGAAAATGTTTACTCAACAAGGTTTTATATTACAACCCCTCGCATGCATTGCGCCTGTCATGGCTGCGGCAGCATTTTGGTTTGAGTCTCTAGAAGAGACCATTAGCTCAGTTCCATTGGATGAAATTATAGACAAGCTTAGAGTCCTTAAGCTAGCTAATTCATTTATTTCTGATGCCGTAGTACATTTAACTAAGCTTACGGCTAAGAATTCCGGATTCGCCATTCAGGCGCGCAGAGAGCTGTGGCTAAAATCCTGGTCAGCCGATGTGACTTCTAAATCTAAATTGCTTAACATACCTTTCAAAGGGCAGACATTATTTGGGCCCGGTTTGAAAGAAATTATCGCTGACATTACTGGAGGTAAGGGACATGCCCTGCCTCAAGACAGAGCCAAACCAAGGGCTAGACAGTCTAATTTTTGTGCCTTTCGTAACTTCAAGGCAGAGGCAGCATCAACTTCCTCCGCTCCAACACAGGAAGGAACTGTTGCTCGTTACAGACAGGGCTGGAAACCTAACCAGACCTGGAACAATGGCAAGCAGGCCAGAAAACCTGCTGCCGCCCCTAAGACAGCATGAAGTGAGGGCCCCCAATCCAGAAATGGATCTAGTAGGGGGCAGACTTTCTCTCTTCGCCCAGGCTGGGCGTTAGAGATCATATCCCAGGGATATCTTCTGGACTTCAAAGCTTCTCCTCCCAGAGGGAGATTTCATCTTTCAAGGTTGTCAACAAACCAGACAAAGAAAGAGGCATTTCTATGCTGTGTTCAAGATCTTTTGCTAATGGGAGTGATCCACCCGGTTCCGCGGTCGGAACACGGACAAGGGTTTTACTCAAATCTGTTTGTGGTTCCCAAGAAAGAAGGAACCTTCAGACCAATCTTGGATTTAAAGATCCTAAACAAATTCCTAAGAGTTCCATCGTTCAAAATGGAAACTATTCGGACAATCTTACCCATGATCCAAAAGGGTCAGTACATGACCAGAGTGGATCTAAAGGATGCGTACCTTCACATACCAATTCACAAGGATAATTACCGGTACCTAAGGTTTGCCTTCCTAGACAGGCATTATCAGTTTGTAGCTCTTCCCTTCGGGTTAGCTACAGCGCCGAGAATCTTTACAAAGGTCCTGGGCTCTCTTCTGGCGGTACTAAGACCGCGAGGCATAGCGGTAGCTCCGTACCTAGACGACATTCTGATACAAGCGTCAAATTTCCAAACTGCCAAGTCTCATACAGAGTTAGTTCTGGCATTTCTAAGGTCGCATGGGTGGAAGGTGAACGTAGAAAAGAGTTCTCTATTGCCACTCACAAGAGTTCCCTTCTTGGGGACTCTTATAGATTCTGTAGAAATGAAAATTTACCTGACAGAGGACAGGTTAACAAAACTTCTAAATGCTTGCCATGTCCTTCATTCCATTCAACACCCGTCAGTGGCTCAATGCATGGAGGTAATCGGCTTAATGGTAGCGGCAATGGACATAGTACCTTTTGCACGCCTGCATCTCAGACCGCTGCAATTGTGCATGCTAAGTCAGTGGAATGGGGATTACTCAGATTTGTCCCCTATGCTGAATCTGGATCAAGAGACCAGAGATTCTCTTCTATGGTGGCTTTCTCGGCCACATCTGTCCAGGGGGATGCCCTTCAGCAGGCCAGACTGGACAATTGTAACAACAGACGCCAGCCTACTAGGTTGGGGCGCTGTCTGGAATTCCCTGAAGGCTCAGGGATCATGGACTCAGGAGGAGAGTCTCCTTCCAATAAACATCCTGGAATTGAGAGCAGTTCTCAATGCCCTTCTGACTTGGCCTCAGTTAGCAACTCTGAGGTTCATCAGGTTTAAGTCGGACAACATCACGACTGTGGCTTACATCAACCATCAGGGAGGGACAAGGAGTTCCCTAGCGATGATGGAAGTTTCAAAGATAATTCGCTGGGCAGAGTCTCACTCTTGCCACCTGTCAGCGATCCACATCCCAGGCGTGGAGAACTGGGAGGCGGATTTCCTAAGTCGCCAGACTTTTCATCCGGGGGAGTGGGAACTTCATCCGGAGGTCTTTGCCCAAATACTTCGACGTTGGGGCAAACCAGATATGGATCTAATGGCGTCTCGCCAGAACGCCAAGCTTCCTTGTTACGGGTCCAGATCCAGGGACCCGGGAGTGGTCCTGATAGATGCTCTGACAGCACCTTGGACCTTCAAGATGGCTTATGTGTTTCCACCCTTCCCGATGCTTCCTCGATTGATTGCCAGGATCAAACAGGAGAAAGCATCGGTGATTCTAATAGCGCCTGCGTGGCCACACAGGACCTGGTATGCAGATCTAGTGGACATGTCATCCTGTCCACCTTGGTCGCTGCCTCTGAGACAGGACCTTCTAATTCAGGGTCCTTTCAAACATCAAAATCTAATTTCTCTGAAGCTGACTGCATGGAGATTGAACGCTTGATTTTATCAAAGCGTGGATTTTCGGAGTCAGTAATTGATACCTTAATACAGGCTAGGAAACCTGTTACCAGGAAAATTTACCATAAGATATGGTGTAAATATTTACACTGGTGCGAATCCAAGAGTTACTCATGGAGTAAGGTTAGGATTCCTAGGATATTGTCCTTTCTACAAGAAGGTTTAGAAAAGGGTTTATCTGCAAGTTCCTTAAAGGGACAGATCTCAGCTCTGTCAATCCTTTTACACAAACGTCTGTCAGAAGTTCCAGACGTTCAGGCTTTTTGTCAGGCTTTGGCCAGGATTATGCCTGTGTTTAAGACTGTTGCTCCACCGTGGAGCTTAAACTTAGTTCTTAACGTTTTACAGGGTGTTCCGTTTGAACCCCTTCATTCCATTGATATCAAGCTGTTATCTTGGAAAGTTCTGTTTTTAATGGCTATTTCCTCGGCTCGTAGAGTCTCTGAGTTATCAGCCTTACATTGTGATTCTCCTTATCTGATTTTTCATTCAGACAAGGTAGTTCTGCGTACTAAACCTGGGTTCTTACCTAAGGTAGTCACTAACAAGAATATCAATCAAGAGATTGTTGTTCCATCATTGTGCCCTAACCCTTCTTCAAAGAAGGAACGACTTCTGCACAATCTAGACGTAGTCCTTGCCCTGAAATTTTATTTACAGGCAACTAAAGATTTTTGCCAAACTTCTTCCCTGTTTGTAGTTTATTCTGGACAGAGGAGAGGTCAAAAAGCATCTGCTACCTCTCTCTCTTTTTGGCTTCGTAGCATAATACGTTTAGCCTATGAGACTGCTGGACAGCAGCCTCCTGAAAGAATTACAGCTCATTCTATGAGAGCTGTGGCTTCCACGTGGGCCTTTAAGAATGAGGCCTCTGTTGAACAGATTTGCAAGGCTGCAACTTGGTCTTCTCTTCATACTTTTTCCAAATTTTCCAAATTTGACACTTTTGCTTCTTCTGAGGCTGTTTTGGGGAGAAAGGTTCTTCAGGCAGTGGTTCCTTCCGTGTAAAGATCCTGCCTGTCCCTCCCGTCATCCGTGTACTTTAGCTTTGGTATTGGTATCCCATAAGTAATGGATGACCCGTGGACTGACTACACTTTCTCCTGTAGTATAGTCAGTCCACGGCCCGCCCTGTTTTTTATGGCAGGTCTAAAATTTAAATTAAACTCCAGTCACCACTGCACCCTATAGTTTCTCCTTTCTCGTTTGGTTTCGGTCGAATGACTGGGTATGACGTAGAGGGGAGGAGCTATATAGCAGCTCTGCTTGGGTGATCCTCTTGCACTTCCTGTTGGGGAGGAGTTAATATCCCATAAGTAATGGATGACCCGTGGACTGACTACACTACAGGAGAAAGGAATTTATCAGGTAAGCATAAATTATGTTTTTCCACGCAGAAAACGTTTCTATCTATACAAGTACAGTTTCTGTTGTTCCTTCAACATCTAATGTACATAATATACCTGTTGATATGAAAAATTATATTGCTGATGAGATAAATTAATATCTGTGTGTGTGTAATTTATTATATAAATAAAATAAAATGGACCTCAATAGTGATTTTCAACGTTGAAAATCACTATTGAGGTCCATTTTATTTTATGTATATAATAAATTACACACACAGATATTAATTTATCTGCCTTATCTCAAGACGGAGTTTTGTACATTACACCCCAAGGATAAACTTTGATATCTTTAGCTTATCTTAGCGCCCTCTAATATTTTATTCTATAATCTTTTAGCGCAACAGGAAACAGATCCTGATTTGTCTAGCATTGTTTGTTTGCTTCAACATGCTAATCATTTTATCTGTGATGCTATTTTTGATATCATCAAAATTGATGTTAAATCTATGTCTTTAGCTATTTTAGCTAGAAGAGCTTAATGGCTCAAATCTTGGAATGCTGACATGGTATCTATAGTCTAGATTACTATCTCTTTCTTTCCAAGGTAACAATTTATTTGGTTCTCAGTTGGATTCAATTATTTCAACTATCACTGGGGGGAAGGGATTTTTTTTTTGCCTTAGGATAAAAGATCTAAGGGTAAATCTAAAGCTTCTAATCATTTTTGTTCTTTTCGACAGAATAAGGAACAGAAAACCAATCCTTCTCCTATAGACTCTGGTTTCAAATGGAAACCTTCTTCAATTTGGAATAAATCCAAGCCTTTTAAGAAACCAAAGCCAGCCCCCAAGTCTGCATGAAGGTGCGGCCCTCGATCCAGTTCAGCTGGTGGGAGGCAGATTGAAATTATTCCAAGATATTTGGGCAGATTCTGTTTAAAATCAGTGGATTCAGAGTATTGTCTCTCAAGGGTATCGAATAGGTTTCAGAGTAAGACCTCCTGTGAAAAGATTCTTTCTCTCTCACGTTCCAGCAAATCTGGTGAAGGCTCAGGCTTTTCTGAAGTGTGTTTCAGATCTAGAGCTTTCAGGGTTAATAATACCAGTTCCGTTTCAGGAACAGGGTCTGTGATTTTATTCAAATCTATTCATTGTCCCAAAGAAAGAAAATTCATTCAGGCCAGTTCTGGATCTGAAGTTTTTAAATCGTTTTGTAAGAGTCCCAACTTTCAATTTTTTTTTTTTTTTCAATTTTTTTTCAATTTTTTTATTTTGCCTTTTGTTCCACAAGGTCATTATATGTCCACGATAGACTTACAGGATGCATATCTTCACATTCAGATTAATCCATACCACTATCAGTTTCAGAGATTCTCTTTTCTAGACAAGCATTAACAATTTGTCGCTCTTCCATTTGACCTAGCATCAGCTCCAAGGATCTTTTTGAAGGTTCTCTGTGCCCTTCTATCTGTAATCAGAGCACAGGGTATTGCAGTGTTTCCTTATTTGGACAATATCTTGTCCCTGATAGACTTACAGGATGCATATCTTCACATTCCGATTCATCCATACCACTATCAGTTTCTGAGATTCTCTTTTCTATACAAGCATTACCAATTTGTCGCTTTTCCATTTGGCCTAACAACAGCTCCAAGGATCTTTTCAAAGGTTCTCGGTGCCCTTCTATCTGTAATCAGAGAACAGGATATTGCTGTGTTTCCGTATTTGGATGATATCTTGGTACTAGCTGAGTCTTTACATTTAGCTGAATCTCACACGAATCAACTAGTGTTGTTTCCTCAAAGACATGGTTGGAGGATCAATTTACCAAAGAGTTTCTTGATTCCTCAGACAAGGGTCACCTTTTTAGGTTTCCAGATAGATTCAGTGTCCATGACTCTGTCCTTAACATACAAGAGACAAATTAAATTGGTTTCAATCATTCCCTTCAGTGGCTATGTGCATGGAAGTTTTAGGTCTCATGACTGCAACATCGGACGCGATCCCCTTTGCTCGTTTTCACATGAGACCTCTACAGCTTTGTATGCTGAATCAATGGTGAAGGGATTATACTCAGATATCACAATTGATATACGTAATTCCCAACATTCAACTCTCTCTGACTTGGTGGTTAGACATCATCGTTTAATTCATGGGGCCTCTTTTGTTCGTCCTACCTGGACTGTGATGACAACAGATGCAAGTCTTTCAGGTTGGGGAGCTGTCTGGGGTTCTCTGACAGCACAAGGGTTTTGGAAACTTCAAGAGGCGAGGTTACCAATCAAAATTTTAAAACTCCATGCTATTTTCAGGGTTCTTCAGGTTTAGCTTTTGTTAAATAGAAAACCATTCATTTTTCAGACGGACAATATCACAACTGTGGCATATGTCAATCATCAGGGTGGGACTCGCAGTCCCTTAGCTATGAAAGAAGTATCTTGAATACTTTCTTGGGCAGAATTCAGCTCTTGTCTAATGTCTGCAGTGCATATCCCAGGTGTAGACAATTGGGAAGAGGATTATCTCAATCGTCAGACCTTACATCCGGGGGAGTGGTCTCTCCATCCAGATGTATTTTGTCATATTGTACAGATGTGGGGTCTTCCAGAAATAGATCTGATGGCTTCTCATCTAAACAAGAATCTTTCCAGGTACCTGTCCAGGTCCAGGGATCCTCAGGCGGAGATGGTGGATGCTTTAGCAGTTCCTTGGTTTTACCAACCTGCTTATATCTTTCCACCTCTAGTTCTTCTTCCAAGAGTGATCTCCAAGATCATTATGGAACAATTGTTTGTGTTTCTGATAGCACCAGCCTTGCCCACTTCCTCTAAGACCAGACCTTCTGTCTCAAGGGCCGTTTTTCCATCAGGATCTCAAATTGTTAAACTTGAAGGTATGAAAATTGAACGCTTAGTGCTTAGTCATAGAGGTTTCTCTGACTCAGTGATTAATACTATGCTACAGGCTTGTAAGTCTTTAGAGAGTTTGGAAGACCTATATTTCATGGTGTTCTTCTCATAAATTCTCCTGGCATTCTTTTAGAATTCCTAGAATTTTACAGTTTCTTCAGGATGGGTTGGATAAAGGTTTGTCTGCAAGTACTTTGAAGGGAAAAATCTTGGCTCTTTCTGTTTTATTTCATAGAAAGATTGCTAAGCTTCCTGATATTCACTGTTTTGTTCGGGTTTTGGTTCATATCAAGCCTGTCATTAAATCAATATCTCCTCCTTGGAGTCTTAATTTGGTTTTGAAGGCCTTACAGGCTCCTGGAAAGTGTTGTTTATTTTGGCTATCTCTTCAGCTAGAAGAGTTTCTGAATTGTCTGCTCTCTCTTGTGAGTCTCCTTTTCTCATTTTCCATCAGGATAAGGCTGTTTTGCGGACTTCGTTTGAATTTCTTCCTAAGGTTGTGAATTCTAACAACATTAGTAGGGAAATTGTTGTTCCTTCCTTGTGTCCTAATCCCAAGAATGCTCTTAAAAGATCTTTGCATTCTTTGGATGTTGTAAGAGCTTTGAAATATTATGTTGAAGCTACTAAAGATTTCAGGAAGACTTCTAGTCTATTTGTTGTCTTCTCTGGTTCTAGGAAAGGTCAGAAATCTTCTGCCATTTCTTTTGCATCTTGGATAAAGCTTTTGATTCATAAAGCTTATTTGGAGGCATGACAGTCCCCACCTCAGAGGATCATAGTTCATTCTACTAGATCAGTCTCCACTTCTTGGGCTTTTAAGAATGAAGCTTCAGTTGATCAGATTTGCAAAGCAGCAACTTGGTCTTCTTTGCATACATTTCAAAATTTTACCATTTTGATGTATTTGCTTCTTCTGAAGCAGTCTTTGGTAAATAAGTTTTTCAGGCAGTTGTTTCAGCTTGATTCTTCTGCTAATGTTTTAAGTTTTTTTCTTTCAATTTATGAGAAAAACTAATTTTTTTTCAGCGGAAAATGGCTGTTTTTATATTATCCTTCCCTTTATAGTGACTCTTCTGTGGACTTCCACATCTTGGGTATTTCTATCCCATACGTCACTAGCTCATGGGCTCTTGCCAATTACATGAAAGAAAACATAATTTATGTTAGAATTTACCTGATAAATTAATCTCTTTCATATTGGCAAGAGTCCATGAGACCCACCCTTTTTCTGGTGGTTATGATTTTTTTTTATATAAAAGCACAATTATATTTTCAGTTTCTCTTTTTTGTATGCTTTTTTACTCTTTTCTATCAACCCAATACTTGGCTATTCATTAAACTAAATTGTGGGTGTGGTGAGGGGTGTATTTATAGGCATTTTGAGGTTTGGGAAACTTTGCCCCTCCTGGTAGGATTGTATATCCCATACGTCACTAGCTCATGGACCCTTGCCAATATGAAAGAAATTAATTTATCAGGTAAGTTCTTACATAAATTATGTTATTTTTGACTTGAGTGTCCCTTTAACCACTCTGGCACCTCAAGGATGGTGGAGTTAAATAATCTTGGTCAGGATTGACTGGTGTAATTGACTAGCCCTGTCCTCTTGCTGAATTGGTTGTGCGAGAGCAGAGGGCATGGCAACACAAGCAATTGCTTGTGCAATGATAACTGCAATGCCAGACAGACAAGGTTCCCAGATGGGAACCTTGTCTGTCTGGACATTGACAAATGGGGGCCTTTGTCTGACCTACCATGCATGCAATTTAAAAAAGCAGCCATTTCACTAAAGCATTATGGGATTGTATAATATAAATTTCATAAATATTTCAGTAAATTAATTTGACTTATGTTGGCAATGCAAATAAAATCATACTAAGAGCAATCTCATCCTTTAAAACCTAAAACAAAGGGGGTGGCGACAAGACACTAAGGCCTCCAGTGGCAGGCAGACTTTCCTATCAGTATAACTAAGTGATATTTAAATATTAAACCCCACATGAAACGTAATTCTTTATTTTGGTTATGCAGACAGAGCATATCATTTTTTAAAAAAGGTTTAAATTTACTTCTATTAACACACCACACTTCATTCTCATGGTATTCTTTGTTGAATAGCATACTTTGATGCGTAGCATTCTTTTGTCTGGAGCATTTTGTGGCAGCAAACACTGCTGCCATCTAGTGCTCTTGCAAATTTATAAGATTGTTAAGAGTATTCTTGCAAAACTGCTGCCATATATTGCTCAATACATATGCACGGTCCTCAACCTATCTGCTTTCAACAAAGGATACCAAGAAAACAATGTACATTTGATAATAGAACTAAACTGAAAACATTTATGCTCTGAATCATGAAAGAAAAATAAGTAATGTCATATTAATTATTTACAGACTATAACAGAGCAAGAGCCTTACCAACAAATGTAAAACATTTTTCCTGTACAATTGGGGTTTTGTCACCATCAAAACCAAAAAGCAATCATGTAGGAAACGTATAGAGCACCACAGCAATGACATTTCACCACGTAAGGTTCTTTGAGATCCTGAAACACAAAATTACACCAATGGGTTCTAAGTGAACTGTTTCTTAAGACTGACAAAGTTACCTACTCTTTTTTTTTCTGTGACAGGAAAAAAGCAATACAGATCTCTTGATTCTGCACAATTTTCCTTTGCCAAAAAAAAGTTGAAGACCCTTGTCCTCAGATCCAACCAATAATCAGAGCTTTCATCCTTATAAAATGCTTTGAGTCCTTGTTGCCCAAGTGTCCTATTAAAGTTAAAGAACGCTTGAATTTGACAACTGTATAGTATTATTTTGCCAAATCGTAGCTTTTTTCCTTATTTAATTCATATTTAGTTCTGAGCAACTAGAAATATCAAAACGTATTGCATAATGAGTGACACATGGCAAAGTATGTTCTGTACATATCTATGCATTTTAATTACATAGCAATGTATTATTTTAATTAAACAATAGTTATTATGTAAATGTATGTAGTCAAATAACTCTTAGGCCCTGGTATTAAAACATTCTAAAGATAGAATATTTTAAAAATATTCTGTCTTGTGATCGAGATTGGCTGTGAAATTGTATAAAGGGCTGAAATCAGTATATGAATACAGTCTTGCCATGAGAAGTTTTACTATATTTCTCGGTGGGAGGGAATTCTTCTCTGACACTGGTGGAATTCCACATTGCATTGAAGGTGCAATGTAAAAGATTCCCTTACACCATATTGATTGGCAATGCAATTTACTTGTGTCAACCAAAACTCAACCTATTTAGTTACAATATAATAGTGAAACCAGGATATAAATAATAAATCTATAGAAGCTCTAGGGTTATGAGTATATTGTAACATAGTAACATAGTAGATGAGGTTGAAAAAAGACGAAAGTCCATCGAGTTCAACCTATACATATATTGTACGTGTTTACACTGGTATGTATATGTATTACACTGTTAAATACTATTTAAATGTATTTCCATTATTTAAGTAAAAGTTTTTTTAACTTTTGGTGTGTTCTTTTCTTGAAGAAGATTTTTTGTGGGAAATATTAATATTGCAACCTATATTGATATTAATAGCACATTTGTAATCGGGGTAGCCACAATATTAGCAATAAGCATGTTTAGTACAGTGTGATCTTATAGCGGCTGCACAAATACTATATTTAAAAAATCAGCAATTCCAAAAAACATATTTTATATAGTGCAAAGCAGAAATAATGCACTTTGGTAAAACGGAAAACCTGCAGCTAATATCTTTTATTGGATATTAAAAACCTGTACACAAAATGTTATTATTGTATTTTACAGTATAATACAAACATATAATAAACTGCATACAGATGTATAATATACCCACAACTCCACAGCTCCTAAAGGTTTTTTACTAAAATGTTTTTTTTGTGTTCTTTATTCACAATGATAATTACATGCATAGCAAATACTGTATATAGGGGCCGAATTACCAAGCTCTGAATGGAGCTTGATGCCCCTTGTTTCCTGCGAGACCACAGTTCCATAACTTGTCCACCTGCTCTGAGGCGGCGGACAGAAATCAACACGATCGAATACGGTCGGGCTGATTGACACCCCCTGCTAGCGGTCTATTGGCCTCAAATCTGCAGGAGACGGTATTGCACCAGCAGTTCACAAGAATTGCTGGTGCAATGATAAATGCAGACAGCATATGCTGTCTGCATTTATCGATGTGCAGCGGATATGATACGTTACTTCGTATCATGTCCGCTCGCACATTGTTAAATATGCCCCCAACTCTGAATTTCAAATAAGCAGTTGTATTTTTTCTGACTAATATTTTTTTTTCTCCAATTTTCCTGACTTTTGTATAATGTGACAGACATCAGCCAATCACAGACTACTATATGTATACCCTGTGAGCTTGTGCACATGCTCAGTAGGATCTTCCCCCCCAGAAAGTGTGAATATATAAAGTCTATGCACAATTTTATAATGGAAGTAAATTGGAAAGTGTCTTAAAGCTGCATTATTTTTGACTTGAGTGTCCATTTAGCCACTCTGGCACCTCAAGGATGGTGGAGTTAAATCATCTTGGTCAAGATTGACTGGGATAATTGACTAGCCCTGTCCTCTTGCAGGGGGCGGTATTGCACAAGCAGTTCTGGAACTGCTTGTGCAATGACAAATGCAGACAGAGTATGCTGTCTCCGCCTGTCGGCATTTATCGATGTGCAGCGGACATGATACGCTACATCATATCCGCTTGCACTTTGATAAATATGCCCTATAGGCATCCATGGGAGTCTCATGGTCATTCCATGGAGGTAACTTGTATTTTTATGGGAAAACTGCTGGGAGTTTCTAATTCTCTATCTTGGGTTCGCTTTTTCACCAATACCAGTCTATCCAGCCTTTCAGTGGCGAGATTTTTAATTGTAAGAAATTACCTGAAGAAACAATGAAACTTAGTTTACATATTTAAACTGTTACTACAAAGGCCTCTATTTAACAAGGTCTGGCAGACCTGATCTGACAGTGCGGATCAAGTCCGCCAGACCTCGCTGAATACGGAGAGCAATATGCTCTCCGTATTCAGCATTGCACCAGCAGCTCACAAGAGCTGCTGGTGCATTGCCGCCCCCTGCAGACTCGCGGCCAATGGGCCACCAGCAGGGGGGTGTCAATCAACCCGATCATACTCGATCGGGTTGATTTCCGGCGATGTCTGTCCACCTGCCCAGAGCAACAGCCTTTCGGAGTTCGATAGATAGGCCCCATAGAATCCATTTTTAGTTTTAGTGAACACACATTTTATGTTGTGTAAACATGATGCTTTGCATATATACCCCCAACTCCCTGCTAAGATCCGACTTTACTAGCGATATGGATGTTTTTTTGAGCAGGATTCCCTATTGTTTCCTTTGGAAGGTCCATCGCTACTCGTCAGGACAGAGAGGGTCAGTTTACTTTTTTTTATAAAATATCACCAGAACCATTGCGAGACTAGCTAGACAAAAAAAAAGCCATTTCCCATGGCACTGATAATCCTTTTAACTACAGACATTTAGTCTATTACTGAGGCATTTTGTCTATGAGCCATTTGTCTATTTAGTAACCTTTCAGGAATAAACTCAATTTATGTCAACTCTTAAGATTCAGAGATTAAAAAATAGTAAGTAATTAAAATACAGCTCAAGAATATAAGTAATGCTAAATGTAAACACTATCTATAAGCTGTATTAAATGCTTAATAACTTTTGATACCAATAGTGCCTTTACAAGGGCATATTCTATATTTATATAAAACTATTGACTTCATTGGAAAAAAAAATCTAAGCTTTTTATTAAGATGGATGTTAGGTGTATCCAACTATAAGGACAGTTATGTTGTTGCATTATTTTGCCATGTAGCTATGCTACAACCTTTCTCCTTTACCTCATCTGTCTTCATAATGCTCAGACATTGCTAATATACTATTATATATACTATAGGACAGCAGATAGAATAAAGCAGCTTCAATTTATAGTTATAAACCATAAATGGTGCAAAAGTATAACACCATGTAGGATAAAAGCTGACATTGTATTGGTATCACATGGCTTTTTGTTTGCTTCCGCATCTTTTCATTAATATTGGGTATAACCAAATGGAATGATCAAATGCTATTACTAATAAATGTGCTTATTGAATATAATAAAGAGCCTTTGACTATACAGGAGCCTTTGATGAGCAAATTCAATTCTGCAACACTACTTAGGGTTTCATTAAGCTAAGTTAAAGCATTCACATACATTTATCACAAATAATGCTTTAAAATATATTAACTTTGGTGAGATAAAAATGTAACTCAATAAATTAAGACATGATAGATGAAAAAACAACTTAAAGGGAAACTTTGAGGTTTTAATATAAAATGCTTAATTAGGCATAGTAAAGAGCTTTCCAGAATACCTTTATTATTTATTTTGTTCCTTTCCCCTGTAATATAAGTGTGGAAATGCTGTATTTTCCTGACCTGAAAACTAAAAGAGCATATGGGAGGATTCACAAGCTTAACCTCGCCACATATCTGTATCTTGTTTGCATTCTGTTATCTTATTTCTCTTGTAGCCAAAAAGTAAGATTCTGTTTGCAAAATGACAGTAGCAAGCCCTATTTTCTGCAAATGCATGTCCAAATTGGGTTCTCCAAATAAGGATTGATGTGGGCAGAGTATGACAGTTGGAAAAAATTTGCAGCTAACAAACGTTTTAATCACAATCTATTGGTAATTTGCTCCTAAATGGCTTTTTTCTTTCCACCTGAATTGGTTGTCGAGTTTCTTACAATACAAAATCAATATGTTTTTGAAAAGCGCACATCTTATCAACAGAGAAAGTGTTTACCTTAAAGCTCCTGAACAGGCCTTCACATGTGTAAAGTAACAGTATTCCAGATAGAAATAGGTCAGTCATCCGAAGCTAATTTATCATGTTCGGGCGGACATCGATAAATGCCCACAGCATACGCTGTCGGCATTTATCTTTGCACCAGCATTTTGTGTGAAATGCTTGTGCAATACTGCCCCTTGCACGTTCGTGGCCAATCAGTCGCTAGCGGGGGGGCAATCATCCGATTGGATACAATTGGGATAATTGCTGTCAGCCACCTCAGAGGTGGCAGACGAGTTAAGGAGCAGCAGTCTTAAGACCACTGCTTCTTAACTTATGTTTCCGGCAAACCTGAAGGCTTGCGCAGAAACAGCTGCCTTCACAGCATCATAAATCGGCCCCATTGTATCTTCCTGCGAGACCTTCATTACTAAATTTTATAGGGAATGTGTCTTCTTGCACACTAAGGGGACTATTTATCATGATGCGAGTGGACATCATCCGATATTGCGGATATTTTGAATTTTGCATGCATGCTCAAGTATTCCCCCATAGAAATCAATGGAGCAAAAAAGGGGAAAAAACACCCAACTCAATGGCAAACCCGATCGCATATTCTCACATGTGCTAACAGGACATAAAGTTATGAATATTTCACATTCCACACATAAAAGAATATGTTTTATTTATTCATAAATACATCTTTCTACATATAGCTGATGTTATTTCTATTATTTGGTATATACAGTATCCCACAAAAGTGAGTACACCCCTCACATTTTTGTAAATATTTTAGTATATCTTTTCATGTGATAACACTGAAGAAATGACAGTTTGCAACAATGTAAAGCAGTGAGTGCAAAGCCTGTATAACAGTGTAAATTTGCTGTTGCCTCAAAATAACTCAACACCCGGCCATCAATGTCTAAACCATTGGGAATAAAAGTGAGTACACCCTAAGTGGAAATGTCCAAATTGGGCCCAATTAGCCATTTTCCCTCCCCAGTGTCATGTGACTCATTAGTGTAACAAGGTCTCAGGTGTGAATGGGGAGCAAGTGTGTTAAATTTAGTGTTATCACTCTCACACTCTCTCATACTGGTCAGTGGAAGTTCAACACGGCACCTCACAAACTCTCTGAGAATCTGAAAAAAGAATTGTTCTCTACATAAAGATGGCATAGGCTATAAGAAGATTGCCAAGACTCTAAAGCCGAGCTGCAGCATGGTGGGCAAGACCATACATTGGTTTCACAGTACAGGTTCCACTCAGAACAGGCCTAATCAAAGTCGACCAAAGAAGTTGAGTGCACGTGCTCAGCGTCATATCCAGAGGTTGTCTTTGGGAAATAGATGTATGAGTGCTGCCAGCATTGCTGCAGAGGTTGAATGGGTGGGGGGTCAGCCTATCAGTGCTCAGACCATACGCTGCACACTGCATCAAATTTGTCTGCATGGCTGTCATCCCAGAAGGAAGCCTCTTCTAAAGATGATGCACAAGAAAGTTTGCAAACATTTTGCTGAAGACATGCAGACTAAGGACATGGATTACTAGAACCATGTCCTGTGATCCGATGAGACCAAGATAAAGTTATTTGGTTCAGATGGTGTCAAGCGTGTGTGGCGGCAACCAGGTGAGGAGTACAAAGACAAGTGTGTCTTTCCTACAGTCAAGCATGGTGGTGGGAGTGCCATGGTCTGGACCTGCATGAGTGCTGCTGGCACTGGGGAGCTACAGTTCATTGAGGGAACCATGAATGCCAACATGTACTGTGACATACTGAAGCAGAGCATGAGCCCCTCCCTTCGGAGACTGGGCCGCAGGGCAGTATTCCAACATGATAACAACCCCAAACACACCTCCAAGACGACCATTGCCTTGCTAAGAAGCTGAGGGTAAAGGTGATGGACTGGTCAAGCATTTCTCCAGAACTAAACCCTATTGAGAATCTGTGGGGCATTCTAAAACAGAAGGTGGGGGAGGGCAAGGTCTCTAACATCTACCAGCTCTGTTATGTCATCATGGAGGAGTGGAAGAGGACTCCAGTGGCAACCTGTGAAGCTCTGATGAACTCCATGCCCCAAAGGGTTAAGGCAGTGCTGGAAATTTGGACATTTCCATTTAGGGATGTACTCACTTTTGTTGGCAACGGTTTAGACATTAATGGCTGTGTGTTGAGTAATTTTAAGGGGACAGCAAATGCACACTGCTGTACAGGCTGTACACTCACTACTTTACATTGTAGCAAAGTGTAATTTCTTCAGTGTTGTCACATGAAAAGGTATACTAAAATATTTATAAAAATGTGTAGGGTGTACTGACTTTTGTGGGATACTGTATGTATGTATATATTTATATATATATATATATATATATATATATATATATAGATATATATAGATATATATAGATATATATAGATATAGATATATACAGATTTATATAGGAATATTTATTTATAAATACTTAGGACTAGATTACAAACAGTTTTGCGCTAGCACAATCACGATTTCGCAAGCCATTTTCATACCGCTGATTTTGCAAGTGCTGCAAAATCCTTTCCATGATCTAAGAGCTGTGGTAAACTAGTTTAAAAAAATAAAAGTTGCTCAAAACAGAACAAAAATACATTACAAAGTACACTTACACTCATAAATAATACTATTAACCCCTAAACCGCCATCCCCACACATAGCAAAAACACTAAATTATATTAACCCCTAAAATGCCATCCACCCACATTGCAAACCCTAATAATACTATTAACCCCTAATCTGCCATCCCCCCACATCACAAAATACCTAAAAAAACTTTTAACCCCTAAACCATCACACCCCACAACGCAAAATACCTAAATAAACTATTAACCCCTAAACTGCCATCAACTCCACAATGCAAAGTTATAAACTAACATCTAAACCCCCAAACCTAACACCCCCTAACTTAACCCAAAATAAAATACCGCTAAATTAACTTATAAAAATCCTTACTACCTTAATATAAAATAAAAACTTGGCTGTAAAATTAAATAAAAACCTAATCTTACCTTTTTTTTTAAAAAAAATAAATAAATAACAATACAAAAAAATAATAACCTACCATTACAGAAAAAACTACCATTACAGAAAAATAAAAAAACTTACCATTACTGAAAAATTTAAAAAAACTAACATTACAATAAATAAAAAAAAATAACTACAGGAAATAAAAAAAAGAAATTACAAAAAATAAAAAAAAATAATCCTATTCTAATACCCTGTAAAAAAACAACCCCATAATAAAAAAAAAACCTGTTCTACAAATAAACTTCCAATAGCCCTTAAAAGGACCTTTATTAGGGAATAGGATGATTATTTTTTGTAATGGTAGTTTTTTTTTTTAATTTTCAGTAATGGTAGGGTATATTATTTTGTAATGATAGTTTTTCTGTGTGATATTAGTTTCTTTTATTTTTCTGTAATGGTAGTATTTTTTGTGTAATGTTAGTTTTTTTTAAGGTAAAAAATAATTTTATTTAATTTTACAGGTAAGTTTTCTTTTAAAGGTAGTTAGGATTATTAAGTTAATTTAGGGGTATTTTAATTTGAGTTAAGTTAGGGGTGTTATGTTAGTGGGTTTAGATGTTAGTTTATAACTTTGCGTTGTTGGAAGATGGCGGTTTAGGGGTTAATAGTATATTTAGGTACTTTACAATGTGGGGGGATGGCGGTTTAGGGGTTAAAAGTTTATTTAGCTACTTTGCGATGTGGGGAATGGTGGTTTAGGGGTTAACAGTTTATTTAGGTACTTTGCAATGTGGGGAATGGCATTTTAGAGGTTAACAGTTTATTTAGGTACTTTGCTATGTGGGGGGGGGGGATGACGGATTAGTGGTTATTAGGCTGGGGGCTAATGGTAGTGTGAGCTTTTTTTCAACTTTTTTGTCTCCATTGATTTCTATGGGGGAAAACATGTACGCGGATGTGAAAACTTCGCTTAGGATTTTTTCGCTTTTCAGGTTACCGCTGGCGCAAAATACGTTTTTTCATCTTGTAATACCATTCGAACCTTAGAAGTAGCAAAAAGCATAACGCAAAAAATATGTTTACCGCGGCGCTTGTAATCTAGCCCTGTGAAAATATTCCCTAATGCGCAGAACATTGGAATGTGAAATATTTACATTAAATACACAATGTACACAATGTAACACTTTATTAAATATAAATATTGCATAAATATGCTTTAACTTGTTTCATCTACTTATCTGCAAAGGGCTCCAATGTCTTTATATGTATACATATGTATGTATGTGTTTATTTGTGTATATATTGCACTCAAGTGATCACGTTTACTTATAATATGAGCGAAAAACCCAACGGACGCAAACACTCCTTATCACTCATGCATAACTGTTAGCGCTCCACTCTTAACCTGGCCCACTGTCATGAATGTGCTTGGATTTAGAGTGCATGAGGACGTGTCCTCCTATAAAAACGCTGTCATGAGGGCACAATCTCAATTGAAGGTCTTCTAGGCAGATACAGGGCTCCAGTTATCAACTGGAAATGCTGGGTCTCTGAAGCCACACTTGCAGCTTGATAAATGGAGCCCACAATGTTTCAAGGGAGTAGGATTGAAAACATGATTCAAGTAGTTTTCTTTAGTGATCTACAATATCCTGTTGATACAATAACATTTATCCTAATGAGAGGCTGGAGGAATGGAAATTAAGACCCCTAGTTATCAAGCCGTCAACCTCATATACGCTGGAATTCCGCAGCATATTTGTGGCGAGGCTGATTCGCCTTAGTTATCAAGCCCTAGACACCAGCAAAAGTAGAATTTAGTGACGTAAGCTTCGATCCACCGGACTCAGTCCGACACAGATCGATTCTTACGTCACTCCAGATGTTCCGCACACAAGTTCGCCACAATCTGACTATTTTTGCTAGTTATCAAAAAACTAGCAGGTACGCTCAGCACTTTTCTGGCCCAGCGTACTTGGTTTTCAAACCGCCGCCCAGGAGGCGGCGGATCCCATAGGAATCAATGGGAGTCTGACCATAGCGAAAGTTCATGTTCGCTGCTGCCAGACATCCCATTGATTCCTATGGGAAGTGTCTACACCTAACACCCTAACATGTACCCCGAGTCTAAACACCCCTAATCTGTCCTCCCTACACCGCCGCAACTAAATACATTTATTACCCCCTAAACCGCCGCTCCCGGAGCCCACCGCCACTTTAATAATCTGATTAACCCCTAAACCGCCGCTCCCGGACCCCGCAGCAACTATAATATATGTATTAACCCCTAAAAGGCTGCTCCCGGACCCCGCCGCAACTATAATATATGTATTAACCCCTAAACCGCTGCTCCCGTACCCCGCCGCCACCTACATAATACCTATTAACCCATATCCTGCCCCCCTACTCCATCGCCACCTATAATAAAGTTATTATCCCCTATCCTGCCGATTCCGGACCCCGCCGCAACTAAATAAATTGTTTAACCCCTAAACTGCCACTCCCGGACCCCGCTGCCACCTATATTAAACTTATTAACCCCTAATCTGCCCCCCCTACACCGTCGCCACCTATAATAAATTTATTAACCCCTATCCTGCCCCCCCTACACCGCCGCCACTGTAATAAAATTATTAACCCCTAATCCTAAGTCTAACACTAACCCTAACACCCCCCTAACTTAAATATTAATTAAATACATCTAAATAATATTTCTCTTATTAACTAAATTAATCCTATTTAAAACTAAATACTTACCTTTAAAATAAACCCTAATATAGCTACAATATAAATAATAATTATATTGTAGCTATCTTAGGATTTATTTTTATTTTACAGGCAACTTTCAATTTATATTAACTAGGTACATTAGCTATTAAATAGTTATTAACTATTTAATAGCTACCTAGTTAAAATAAAGAGAAATTTAACTGTAAAATAAAAACTAACCTAAGTTACAATTACACCTAACACTACACTATACTTTAATAAATTATTCCTATTTAAAACTAAATACTTACCTGTAAAATAAACCCTAAGATAGCTACAATGTAATTAATAATTACATTGTAGCTATTTTAGGATTTATATTTATTTTACAGGTAACTTTGTATTTATTTTAGCTAGTTAGAATAGTTATTAAATAGTTATTAACTATTTAATAACTACCTAGCTAAAAGAAATACAAAATTACCTGTAAAATAAATCCTAACCTAAGTTACAATTAAACCTAACACTACACTATCATTAAATTAATTAAATAAATTACCTACAAATTACTTCAATTAAATTCAATTAAATAAACTAACTAAAGTACAACAAATAAAAACGCTAAGTTACAAAAAAAAGTTACAAACATTTAAAAAATATTACAACAATTTTAAGCTACTTACACCTAATCTAAGCCCCCTAATAAAATAACAAAGCCCCCCAAAATAAAAAAAATCCCTACCCTATTCTACATTAAAAAGTTACCAGCTCTATTACCTTACCAGCCCTTAAAAGGGCCTTTTGCCGGGCATGCCCCAAAGAAAACAGCTCTTTTGCCTGTAAAATAAAAATACAACCCCCCAACATTAAAACCCACCACTCACGTACCCCTACTCTAACCCAAACCCCCTTAAATAAACCTAACACTACCCCCCTGAAGATCATCCTACCTTTAGCCGTCTTCAGCCAAGCGACCACCGATGGAACTAAAGAAGAGATCCGGAGCGGCAGAAGTCATCATCCAAGGGGCGCTGAAGAAGTCTTCCATCCGATTGAAGTCATCATCCAAGGGGCGCTGAAGAGGTCTTCCATCCGATTGAAGTCTTCATCCAAGCGGCGTCTTCAATCTTCATCCATCCGGAGTGGAGCGGAGCCATCTTCAGACGAGCCGACGCGGAGCCATCCTCTTCTTCCCGACGAATGATGGTACCTTTAAGTGACATCATCAAAGATGGCGATCCTTCAATTCCGATTGGCTGATAGGATTCTATCAGCCAATCGGAATTAAGGTAGAAAAAATCAGATTGAGCTTGTATTCTATTGGCTGTTCCGATCAGCCAATAGAATGCAAGCTCAATCTGATTGGCTGATCCAATCAGCCAATCGGATTGAACTTGAATCTGATTGGCTGATTCAATCAGCCAATCAAATTTTTCCTACCTTAATTCCGATTGGCTGATAGAATCCTCAGTAAAACTGAGGTTTAGAGCTGCCTGTCCTAGTTTAGAGTACAGCTTATATTGCACTACCGCATAAATCCAAAATATTTTTCTCTGTGTGGGAGTTTTTGACTCAAGATTTGAACATGGAATCTGGAGATATTCCTGTCAACAAATGTTTATTATGCCTAGAAGGCCATATTGTGTTGCCCATGCAATTTTGTGACTCTTGTTTAGCTAGAACACTAAAATATAAAGATAAATTGTTGCCCTCTGAGCCAAACATTTCTCAGGATGATGCTGTTCAGGCTATGCCACAGTTTTCTCCTCAAATGTCCCAAGCCTCTATGGCATCACATGCAGTGCCCTGTGGTTCCTCTCATTCTCCTGGAGGAGTTTATTTGCCTGCAGATATTGCTGAGCAGGTATCGTCTGCGGTATCTGAGGCATTATCTGCTTTTCCTATGCTCAAGGGAAAGCGCAAGAAGAACATTAGAATTTCAGATAGTAAGGTTTCTGTTCCAACCTCTGCTACTCAGGTAGCCTCTGAGGGTGAAATCTCAGATTCGGACAATATAATTCCTTCATCTGATGCTGAAGGAGTATCCTTCAGATTTAAGCTTGAACACCTTTGTGTATTATTAAAGAAGGTTTTGGCTACATTCGACGATTACGATATGCCTGTCATTGTCAACCCTAAGAAATTGAGTAAATTTAATACATATTTTGATGTTCCTTCCACTGTGGAAGTGTTTCCTGTTCTGGACCGTGCTGTGGAGATTATTGCACAGGAATGGGAGAAGCCAGGGATTTCTTTTTCCTCGTCTCCTGTTTTTAAAAAAGATGTTTCCTGTTGCGCACGTGCCTAAAGTAGAAGGCGCTATTTGTACTCTGGCTAAGAGAACTACTATCCCTATAAAGGACAGCTGCTCTTTTATGGATCCAATGGATGAAAAGATGGAGGCTTATTTGAAGAAGAAGATATATTTTCATCAAGGTCTTCAATGGCAACCTGCTGTTTGTATTGCCACAGTGTCTAGTGCGGCATCCTTTTGGTATGACACCTTGTCTGATTCACTTCAGGTAGAAACTCCTTTGGAGGAGATTTAAGACAGGATTAAGGCTCTTAAACTAGCCAATTCCTTTTTTTCTGATGCTACCATGCAAGTTATTAAACTAGAATATCTGGCTTCGCTGTGCTAGCTTGCAGGGCATTTTTGGAAAGGGAAACTTCTCTTAGTGGAGCAAAGTTAGCAATGAGCAGGGAGCACACTTTTAAAAGTAAATACTGCAGCCAATATAAATCACATTAGGCTAATTTCTGAGTATAGCAATTTACAATCACCTATATTTTCGTCTGCATGTGTTTTAATAATATGGTATTTAGTATTTTGAGTGTTTTGAGAAAAGCTTGTCACCTTTTAGTTTGCGAGAAAAATTATGCTAGAATTGGAGAGACAATTTCATATTCTCCCATATTCAGCCCATTTTACAGAAAAAAACAAAACAATTACGTTTTGTATTTTGTACTTGTAAGCATGAATTTCTAAGTGATTTTTGCACATTCAGTGTACTTAAATTACGATTTACGCTGTGCATTTTAAGATGATTTATTCATGTGTAATTTACATACAAAGTTTTTAATAAAATACAAGGAATCTTTTGATGCACCTTAACAATACAATTTTTTTCCCTGCTTATTTTTGTGTGAATGGTTAAATTATTCGTTTTGTAAGATTTTTAAAATAGAAATTCTATTGTGCACTTTGTATGCATCTCTTTCCCAAACATGACAGACTTAATTATTGGCTCTGCTGTGAACTTGTTCTACTATGAAGCAGGATAAATTTGTCACTAGGAGGTTCTGCATCCAGAGACATTGGGCAAAATACTGAACTCTAACATTCATATTAAGTTCGCTGGTTATATTTTCCTAGATGTTTGCTTCATTAATATGCTTACTCCCATGTTCTTAAATGGACTAAACAGTATATATCCCATGTTGTTCTATATAGGACTTGTTTATATTTGTTTTCACAAGGTTAGGAAGTAATTTTCAGTCCTGTGTTAGACCGATTTATGTGCTGCACAGGAGACTTGTATTTAGAAAGATATACTCAGATATATCCATTTTCACTAGAATATAGCTTTTAATTGAGCGCGCTGCAGCCTGCGGCCGGGGCAGCGTGACGCCTGAGTTACAATAGTGTAGGACTCCATGGAAGGGTCCCTTTGTCTTATTAAGATGTACACTCTCATATTAGAGCCCATTCTAGTTGGCATCAAATGACTATATATTCTATTATGTCTCCCTACAGAAGGAGCTTTATCTTCATTACTATCTACTAGCATTGCCATAACTTTTAGTTTATACTATCCATCACGCCTAAATGTCCACCCCCCCCCCCATCTATCCCCCCCCCCCCACTTTCATATAATGTACCTTCCTGTTAGGAAGGGCTATTTAAGCGGTCTCTCTCTCATGTACTGCAACCTTAAATATTGAAATTATTACTGTGATATTCCATTGTGTAACATAGCTAGAAGATGTGAGATCTTTTCTATTGCAAAACTGGTTGTACATGGCTATAGAATGTTTCCCCTAAGCTTTACAAGTGTTAATGTAGTTTTCCTTGAATTTATTTCTGCTGTATCACAAGCTACATATACTTATAGAATGTTTCAAGATGTAAGGGGACCCCTTAATTTTATGTGATCTATATTTAGTCATGCATATATACTGAATGTTTTAAAGCAAAACTAAATCTGAAAAAGTGAGGTATCTATCATGCGAGGTTGAATATATATATTTTTTCTTTTTTTGTGATATACTAGCTATGACTATATCCCTAAAAGTATTTCAGGTGTGATTTAGCTTTCTGTTTCTTACCTTTATCTGTATACTTCTTATAATGTGACATGTATGTTGTAGCATTTTTCTAACCTCAATAAAAAAAATAGTTAAAAAAATATATATATATATAATTTTAATCTAACGAAATAAATTAAATATTATTAACTAAAGTATTCCTATTTAAAACTAAATACTTACCTGTAAAATAAACCCTAATATAGCTACAATATAACGAATAATTATATTGTAGCTATTTTAGGATTTAGATTTACTTTACAGGCAACTTTGTAATTATTTTAACTAGATACAATAGCTATTAAATAGTTATTAACTGTTTAATAGTTACCTAGTTAAAATAAGTACAAAATTACCTGTAAAATAAATCCTAACCTAAGTTACAACTAAACCTAAAACTACACTATCAATAAATTAATTAAATAAATTAACTACAAGTACCTACAATTAAATACAATTAAATAAACTAAACTAAATTACAAAAAAAACAAACACTAAATTACAAAAATTAAAAAAAGATTACAAGAATATTAGGCTAATTACACCTACTCTAAGCCCCCTAATAAAATAAAAAAGCCCCCCAAAATAATAAAGATCCCTACCCTATTCTAAATTAAAAAGTAACCAGCTCTTTTACCAGCCCTTAAAAGGGCTTTTTGCGGGGCATGCCCCAAAGTAATCAGCTCTTTGCCTGAAAACCCCCCCCACAATACCACCCCCCAACATTACAACCCACCACCCACATACCCCTACTCTAACCCAAACCCCCCTTAAATAAACCTAACACTACCCCCCTGAAGATCTCCCTACCTTGAGTCGTGTTCACCCGGCACCGATGGACCAAAAGAGAACATCCAGAGCGGCAGAAGTCATCATCCTATCCGGGCAGAAGAGGACATCCGGACCGGCAGACATCTTCATCCAAGCGGCATCTTCTATCTTCATCCATCCGGAGCGGAGCGGAGCCATCTTCTTCCAGCCGGCGCGGATCCATCCTCTTCAACCGACGCCTACTCGCCGAATGAAGGTTCCTTTAAATGACGTCATCCAAGATGTCGTCCCTCGAATTCCGATTGGCTGATAGGATTCTATCAGCCAATCGGAATTAAGGTAGGAAAAATGTGATTGGCTGATTAAATCAGCCAATCAGATTCAAGTTCAATCCGATTGGCTGATCCAATCAACCTGATCGGAACAGCCAATAGAATGCGAGCTCAAACTGATTGGCTGATTGGCAGTTTTTTCCTACCTTAAAATATATTTGCTGTAGTGTAGGTTCTCCCCTAACCCCCAAATCTTCCTGATCCCCCCCAAAAAGCTCTCTAACCCCCCTCTACCTATTTGACACCATCTTAGATTAAGTTTGCTGCAAAAAAGGCTTTTTTAAAACTTAATTGAAATCCCCATTTTTTCTGTAGTGTAGCTTCCCCCCCCTCAATACCCTACCACCCCCCCCTCCCAGATCCCTTTATGATGATGGATCCCACTGTGGATCCCCCTCATTGCCCCTACCTACCTCCCCCCTTCCCCCTCAATGATGCCATTTTTTATTTTTTATTTTTTTTGTAGCATGGCCGAGTGGTCCCACCCACTCCCTCCCTCCTCCAGCCTCCCTCTTTGCGCTCCCACCCATCAACGATTGGCACCACCGCTGTGCGATGCAGAGAGGGACACAGAGTGACTCTCTCTTCATCGACAACTCTAAAAATCTATTTCTGCAGTGCCCCCACTCGTGGAGCATGCAGAAATAGCACAATCTCGCTATTCTGAGCGAGATCGTGGCAGAGAAGCCCAGGACTGCAGCAACGTACAGGGTACATCGCTGGTCCTTAAGGGCATAATGACCAGCATCAGGGATATTAAACCCAAATTTTTTCTTTCATGATTCAGATAGAGAAAGCAATTTTTCAGCAACTTTGTAATTTACTCCTATTATCAGTTTTTCTTTTTCTCTTGGTATCTTTATTTGAAAAAGTAGGAAAGTAAGCTTAGGAGCCAGCCCATTTTTTGGTTCAGCACCCTAGATAGAGCTTGCTGATTGGTGGCTACACCCATAAGCAAGTGCAACCCAGGTTCTGAACCAAAAGTGGGCCGGCTGCTGAAGATATATTGCTGCTTTTCAAATAAAGATACCAAAAGGAGGAAGAAAAAATGATGATAGAAGTAAATTAGAAAGTTGCTGAAAATTGCAAGTTCTATCTGAATCATGAAAGTTTAATTTTGACTTTAGTGTCCCTTTAACGAGACTACCCTGTTTTCAGGGTAAAAAAGGGGCTTTAGTTCATTCTGCCAGGGAAATAGAAGTACTGGCGAGCATTCTTATAGAATCTCATCAGCTGAGAGACCTCTAGATAATCATGCTCTATAAAAGATTAAAACACATGGAAAAAAAAACTATAGAAATAAGTATATTGCAGACTTTTCAAGCAGATTTTTGGAAGGATTTTAGAGACCTAAATAGAAGCAAAAAAAGGGAAGAAAATATGCAGTGAAAGAGAAAGTACAACATGACAGGTAATTAATTCAGTATTGATGACTGTCTAAGTTTTTGAATTTTATCAATAATAGTAATCCATGACTGGTGCGCAGTTAAAAATTCCATATCATTTTGATTTATTTTGTAATTAACATTTTTAAACCACTTGAAACTTCATTGCAATTATAAATGAACATTTAGATGATTTTGTGTAATGAGTATACACATTTTGGGCCAAACTACAATTGGATCGCTAACGTTTGTGCCCGAGCGATTTATCACAGGGTTTTGCGCTAGTTGGGCTTACCACTGATGTTATGAGTTGAGATTAAATGCGATCACTTGAAAACAAATACGATTTACGTTAGAATGATTATCGGTTCCTCAGAGATCTGGTTTACTTTTTTCACAAAACAAAAAAGTTGCACAAAACACAAAAAATACATTACAAAGTTACACTCATAGTAACTTTAGTATTTTTTTGCACAAAAAATAAGGGCTCAAAGATATGAGATCTTGGGGTCGATCCGATAAAAATCGTCGCCCGCAAAAGCCGGCGACGCCAATATTTGCGCGGGTTTGGTATCACATATACAGCGTAACCTAGAAGTTACGCGCGTATATTTCTGCCGTCGCCCGTAGTTTTTTGGGCTATAGGCAGGTATACCAAACCAGCGCAGTTTGGTATCCAATATGCAGCGTAAGGACTTACGTGGCGAAAATGGAGAAAACTTACTCCATTTTCACCTCGCCACAAAAAGCAGCCGTAAGAAGCCTTACGCTGACTATTGGAGCCCCGTAACTCCCTAAACTGGCTGCTAAAATAAACACCTAACGCATGCGCAATGTCTATCTCCCTGTCAACCGCGATCTTCTAAAATAAACCTAACACCTAACGCATGCGCAATGTCTATCTACCTGTCAACCGCGATCCCCCCCCCCCGAAATCCCTGATAAAGTTATTAACCCCTAAACCGCCACTCCCGGACTCCGCCGCCATCTACATAAACTAACCCCCTACTGTGAGCCCCTAAAACCGCCGCCATCTACCTTATCTATCCCCTAATTAGAACCCCTTACACCACTGTCATCTACCTTATCTACCCCCTAATCTGACCCCTTACACCGCCGCCACCTATATAAAAATTATTAACCTCTAATCTAATCCCCCTATACCGCCACCAGCTATATTAATATTATTAACCCCTAATGTAAGCCACTTACACCGCCGCCATCTCTATTAAAATGATTAACCCCTTATTTAATCTACCTACCCCGCCGCCAGCTATATCATCTATATTAACCCTAAGTATATTATAGTTAATATAGGTATTACATTATATATATTAACTATATTAACCCTAATTATATTAGGGTTAATATAGTTAATATAGTTACTATAGTATTTATATTAACTATATTAACTCTATCTAACCCTAACACCCCTAACTAAATTTATATTAAATTAATCTAATTCATTTATAAACTAAAATATTCCTATTTAAATCTAAATACTTACCTATAAAATAAACCCTAAGATAGCTACAATATAATTAATAATTACATTGTAGCTATGTTAGGGTTAATATTTATTTTACAGGTAAATTGTTAATTATTTTAACTAGGTATAATAGCTATTAAATAGTTATTAACTATTTAATATCTACCTAGTTAAAATAATTACCCAATTACCTGTAAAATAAATCCTAACCTAAGTTACAAATACACCTACACTATCAATAAATTAAATAAACTACAAACATCTATCTAAAAATACAATTAAATTAACTAAACTAAATTACAAAAAAAAACAAACACTAAATTACAAAAAATAAAAAAAGATTACAAGATTTTTTCGGAACAGCCAATAGAATGCAAGCTCAATCTGATTGGCTGATTGGATCAGCCAATTGGATTGAACTTGAATCTGATTGGCTGATTCAATCAGCCAATCAGATTTTTCTAACTTAATTCCGATTGGCTCATAGAATCCTATCAGCCAATCGGAATTCGGCGGACGCCATCTTGGATGACGTCATTTAAAGGTACCTCATTCGTAGTTCAGTAGTTGGCCGGGATGGATGCTCCGCGGCGGCGGAGCGAAGAAAGAAGATTGAAGATGCCGCCGGAAGAATGAAGACTTTGCTGCCGCTTGGAGGAAGACGTCGCCGGAGGAAGAATTCTTCTTTGCCGCTTGGAGGAAGACATCGCCGGAGGAAGAATTCTTCTTTGCCGCTTGGAGGAAGACATCGCCCGGATCGGATCAGGAGTTTGGCCCGGTGTGGTGAAGACAAGGTAGGGAGATCTTCAGGGGGGTAGTGTTAGGCTTTTTTAAGGGGGGGTTTGGGTGGTTTTAGAATAGGGGTATGTGGGTGGTGGGTTGTAATGGGGGGGGGGGGTATTGTATTTGTATGCAAAAGAGCTGAATTCTTTGGGGCATGCTCCACAAAAGGTCCTTTTAAGGGCTGGTAAGGTAAAGAGCTTTGAAATTTGTTTAATTTAGAATAGGGCAGGGAATTTTTTTTATTTTGGGGGTTTATTATTTTATTAGGGGGCTTAGAATAGGTGTAATTAGCTTAAAAATCTTGTAATCTTTTTTTATTTTTTGTAATTTAGTGTTTTTTTTTTTTTTGTAATTTAGTTTAGTTAATTTAATTGTATTTTTAGATAGATGTTTGTAGTTTATTTAATTTATTGATAGTGTAGGTGTATTTGTAACTTAGGTTAGGATTTATTTTACAGGTAATTGGGTAATTATTTTAACTAGGTAGATATTAAATAGTTAATAACTATTTAATAGCTATTATACCTAGTTAAAATAATTAACAATTTACCTGTAAAATAAATATTAACCCTAACATAGCTACAATGTAATTATTAATTATATTGTAGCTATCTTAGGGTTTATTTTATAGGTAAGTATTTAGATTTAAATAGGAACATTTTAGTTTATAAATGAATTAGATTAATTTAATATAAATTTAGTTAGGGGTGTTAGGGTTAGATAGAGTTAATATAGTTAATATAAATACTATAGTAACTATATTAACTATATTAACCCTAATATAATTAGGGTTAATATAGTTAATATATATAATGTAATACCTATATTAACTATAATATACTTAGGGTTAATATAGATAATATAGCTGGCGGCGGGGTAGGTAGATTAAATTAGGGGTTAATCATTTTAATAGAGATGGCGGCGGTGTAAGGGGCTTACATTAGGGGTTAATAATTTTAATATAGATGGCGGCGGTGTTAGGGGCTCACTTTAGGGGGTTATAGATATAATATAGCTGGCGGCGGGGTACGGGAGCGGCGGTTTAGGGGTTAATAACTTTATTAGGTTGCGGCGGGGTACGGGAGCGGCGGTTTAGGGGTTAATAGCTTTTTTATTGTTAGGATAGTGAGGGGGGATAGCGGATAGAGGGTTAGACGTGTCGGGCTTTGTTAGGGAGGCGTGTTAGACTTGTCGGGCTATGTTAGGGAGGCGTGTTAGACAGTGCGGGTGTTTTAGACTTTAGTCAGGTTTTATAGGCGCCGGCAGTTTCTAACGTGCCGCAAGTCACTGGCGACGCCAGAAATTTGTACTTGCGCAGATTTCTGGACATCGCTGGTTTGTCAGACTTACGGCACGTTAGCATCTGACGGCGACTTATATAGGATAGCTCGAGTTGCGAGCTGAAATTGCGGGCGACGCCGGTTCCCTCGCTTGCGCCGCAAACTGCGCCCCTTGTGTCTTAGAAAAAAAGGCAGGCAAATGGCTTTAACATTGAGACACATACATATACATTACTAAAGATGTATTTGTATGTGTGTTTGTATAGAAATATATATAAGTGCATTAGAGCCCTTTGTCATTAAGTAGTTGAAAACATGATAAAACATATTTATGTAATATTCATATTTAATTAAGATTTTAACTATGTATTTCCTGTAAATATTTCACATTTGCTAATGTCAATATGTTATGTTGTTTGCGAGATGGTTGTTTATTTTCAACAATTTTTTCTCCCTCGACTTCTATGGGGAATACATACACGTGCATACGAAAATTTGTTAGGTTTTTCACGCTATTAAGGTTACTGCTAGCGCAAAATAAGTTTTTTGGAACTTGTAATAGGAGCGCAAGCCAACTAGCACAAAAAGCTTAACCAGCAGAGTTTTCACAATTGCAAAAAACAAATACGCCACTTGTAATCTAGTCCATATTGTACAAAAAAAACATTATATATATGTGCTTATGAATAAATAGAACATATTCTGTTATGTAAAGATCATTGGAATGTGAAATATTCATATTTTCATGTTGGGTTAGAGCGAATGAGAATATGCGATCTGGTTTGCGCAAGAGTGGGGTGTTTTTTTCCACTTTTTTTCTTAATTGACTTCTATATGTGAAAGCGCACACAATATTTTAAGTTCGGCTTTTTGCGTAAGAGAAAACAGTTTCATTATACAAGGGCAACAAAAAGCTTACATCTATAGCAATTAACACTTGAGTGGGAGCAATAATTAGCACAGCCCTTGTAAGCTGGCCCTTTATAGTTTAAAAGTTTGATTTGACTTTAAATTGTACATTTTTATTAAACAAACAAAAAATAATCTGGTTTATTAAGACGCCAACCACAAATAAAACAAAAAACAGGCAATGGGCTACATTTATCAACTTGCTGGTGGACGAGGT
This sequence comes from Bombina bombina, assembly GCF_027579735.1. NCBI lineage: Eukaryota > Metazoa > Chordata > Amphibia > Anura > Bombinatoridae > Bombina > Bombina bombina. Next base: position 478,512,736 of record NC_069502.1, on the reverse strand, counting down.
TCGATGTCATGAACTTCATCTGCCAGGCCTCGAGGCAAGCAGGCAGCATCTACTAATAACTTCATTTAACATTGCAAAAGCTGCTGCTTGTACAATGCTGACCCCTGATCAGGATCTAATTGGGATGATAAAAATCTGCCACACTTTAGGTGAGGAAGAGGTGAAGTAGCAGAAGTCATAAGCCACTGCTTGTGCAATGCTGCCCCCTGATTGGGATCTGATCGCGATGATTGAAATCCAGCACACATTATGTGGCGGAGAGGTTAAGTAGCAATAGTCTTTAAAGCTCTGCTACTTAACTAGAGTTTCAGGCTTGCTCACGTGAGCCTGAAACACTAGGGCTCTGAAGCTGTTCTTGCAGCTTAATAACTAGAACCCAGTGTGTTTTCAATACGTCTAAAGTGTAGTAACATTTTTTTTACCAAAAGTTGTTTTCTGCTCAATCATTGGTGTCGGCAAAACCACATATAAAAATAGTGGAACTGGCAAAGACCAACTGTTTATATACATACCTTCCAACATTTCACAAAGGCCCTCCAGTGTTTTATGATTATGACCATGATGGGAAGGATAGAGACAGAGTTGTTTTGTGGGTGGGGTTTTTGGCTTGCTCACGTGAGCCTGAAACACTAGGGCTCTGAAGCTGTTCTTGCAGCTTAATAACTAGAACCCAGTGTGTTTTCAATACGTCTAAAGTGTAGTAACATTTTTTTTACCAAAAGTTGTTTTCTGCTCAATCATTGGTGTCGGCAAAACCACATATAAAAATAGTGGAACTGGCAAAGACCAACTGTTTATATACATACCTTCCAACATTTCACAAAGGCCCTCCAGTGTTTTATGATTATGACCATGATGGGAAGGATAGAGACAGAGTTGTTTTGTGGGTGGGGTTTTTGTTTTATGGGTGGAGTCAGCTGGGAAAACACCATAATTTGAGGAATAATCACAGTTGGGCGGAAACATAAGAGGGCCAGTATTTCTGTGGGGGTGCCAAGTCATTGTTCTAGCCCCTCCCTGGAGATGTCTATTTTTCTTATTGATTACAATACCAGTGTTGAACTCTCATGAAAAAGGCATATACAGTAAATAGGGAGTTTTTGTGTCAGCAATACATTTGAAAAGATTACACAAATTGGTTAATATGGGGGTTTAAAAGTTTTGAAATGGTTTAAAATGTTAAAACTCTATAAAAATTGATATGTATTTTTCAGATTGACTGTATTGGAGTTTTTGGTGTTAAAAGTTAAAATCAAAAGGCCACTTCTCTCTGCTTATCCTCCTTGATCTGTTTGCAGCCTTTGATACTGTTGACTACCCGCTTTTGCTCCAAACCCTCCAATCCTTTGGCATTTGTGACACAGCCCTCTCGTGGTTCTCTTCCTACCTGTCAAACTGTATCTTTAGTGTAGCCTCCTCTGGGGCCTCCTCTGCCCGTCACCACTTTCTGTCCTTGGTCCCCCTCTCTTCTCAATCTACACTTCATCATTAGGTTTCCTAATTAAGTCCCACGGTTTCCAATATCATTTGTATGCTGACGACACCCAAATCTACCTCTCTGCACCAGACCTATCTCCTTCCTTGCTAACCCGTGTCACTTACTGTCTTTTTCACAGCTCTTCCTGGATGTCCTCTCACTGCTTCAAGCTAAATCTCTCCAAAATTGAGCTTATTATTTCCCCCCTTCTTCCAAAATCTCCACCCCAATCTCTCTATAACTGTCGAGAACTCCATCATTACCCCTACTCCGCATGCCCAATGTCTTGGGGTCACATTTGACTCAGATCTTTCTTTCACTCCTCACATTCAGTCCTTGGCTAAAGCCTGCCGCTTCCACCTTAAAAACATCTCTAAAATTAGACATTTCCTTACACAAGATACAACTAAGATTTTAATCCACTCTCTCATCCTTTCCCGCCTCAATTACTGCAACTCTGTCCTCTCTGGTCTCCCCAGCTGCTGCCTTGCTCCTTAACAATCCATAATGAATGCCTCTGCCAGGCTCATCTTCCTTACACTTCACACTTTATCTGCTACACCTCTCTGCCAATCCCTTCACTGGCTCTAGGATTAATCACAATTCTCATTCTGACATACAAAGCACTCAACTACACTGCTACCTCCTATATCTCATACCTTGTCTCCAGATACTCTCCCTCCTGTCCACTTCGCTCTGCTCATGACCTCCTCCTCTCCTCCTCTCTTGTTACCTCCTCACATTCCCATTTACAGGACTTCTCCAGACTGGTTCTCATCTTGTGGAACTCGTTGCCTCACTGCACAAGACTCTCCCCTAGTTTTGAAAGCTTCAAGCGCTCCCTAAAGACTCTACTGTTCAGGGATGCATACAACCTACACTAACCTTTCTTTATACCAGTTCCTCTCCTCCATTGCTATCCCCGGAACCCCCTTAGCATGTATGCCTAAGAGTTCAGCTGTTTGTAGATTACCTTCTTAAGAGCTGACTACAACAGTGCGACTCTTGGCAGGGCCCTCTACCTGTTTGATCCCTATAATTGTTTTGTTGTACTCCGCCTTTGTTTATAGCGCTGCGGTGTGAGGATAACAAGGAGAATACCAAAGTATATATATGTATTTATAATCTCCACTCAGTCTCACACCAAACCACAGGTACTATGATGTATTTAGTACCCTATTAAGCTCATAGATCTGAGGGTGACCTTGCATGGGTCAAACAGATGTATAAATTTATAACACAAAGAGAATTAAGGATCAAGCAGAAATCCCTAATACTTATATACAACTGCTGTGTGGAAGAGAATTGTGTGGATATAGATTGTCAGCTGCACAGGTATGGATAAGAGCACAGTGGATCTTGATTTGCATTGAGAAAGACTGAATACATATTTAGCTTATACAGAGCGAGAAGGAGTTTGGATGAAGCTTAGTTTTCCTTGGGAATAATTTTATAAGTAAGAGTAGTTCCGTATGTAGTCAGCTAATTAGAAGTGTGGATGTAGCTCAAATTGTCTTGAGTATAATTATGAATATATAGCAAGCAGACAGGGTTAGTAACAGTAGCGTTACATAAGCGGTACTCAATATTATGATAGGCAGTCCAGAGTAAGGCAGGTACAAGAGTAGCGAATGCAGACTGAAGAGGCAAACATTATATGTAACAAGCAAACTGAGGGTAACTTTATACAGTATTGTACTCTTGTAGGACACTTCCCTGCAGCTGATGGTGTTCCGCTTAGTAGCAAGACTTCAGGCCTCAGTGATGATATCACACGCTCTCAGCGTGTCAGAGGTGAATGTTGAAGAGGCTATGAAGCTCCTTCACTGCAGCAAGAGGCAGGTAACAGCTGACAAAGCAAATAAGGTCCAAAATAACTACTTAAAACGCTGGAAGGGTAGCTAGTACTGTAGAGAGAGAAGTAAGTAGTAACTGAAAACAGTTCAAGGTATAAATCAGGCTAGGAGAACAAGCAATCTTCAGACAGGATATTTGATGCAAACAAATTACCTAGCAAAGGTATAATAAGGAAAGGCCCTTAATTCGGTCATGTGATCATAAAACTTAAAGGGAAAGTAGCGTATTGTAGAAAAGGGAAGTAAAACTTGACATGCGGAATCTGTTGGTACTCTACAGATAACCGATAATAATAATAATTATAATGATAATGATATTTTTAGTATGCAAGGTATTTTAATGTCTTCGATACAAAGAATTTCAGAGAAAAAACTTGCCCAGAATTTTAGCATTTGTGGTATTACTCCACCTAAACAGAAATAAAGGATTTATTATTTATTTAAGTAGAAAACCCAAGGTATTTTTTTAGGCCCATTTTGGTTTATTTCATGCCACTATTTTGCCAACGAATGCAATCATATATATATAAAAAAATCTTTAACTTTTTCACAAATGTTGGGTTTCTCACTGAAATTATTTACTTGCCGCTTGTGCAGTCATAACACTTCGGTGGGATAATTTTTGTTTAGAAATAGTAGACATGTATAGATTTGCTATTGCTTTTTGGTAATTAGAGGGCTGCTACCGCACTTCTGAAATTCCTGTCAGTGAATGAGTTATTAAGTTAGCTTGTAAGGTTAATATTTGCTCTAGTGTATGGATTACCCTCCCACCTTCCACCTCCTTGATCCCTACATAAACCCTCTCAAACAGCACTCTACTCCACACTCCTCACCACCATCTTGGGTACTGGCAGTAAGTCTGCCAGTATGCAGTTTAGGATTTAAAAAAAAAAAAAAAATTCCTTCCATTTAGGGATATCTCCTCAACTCTCTTAAATGTTTTAAAATTTTACTTTTTTTTTTTTTATGTTGTGTAGGGGTCCCCCCTCAACCCCTTCACCCCCCCCCCCACATTACCACAAAAGTTATGTAGGCCTCCTCTAATTTCCCCTTTTTTCTGTAGTGTAGCAACCCATCCCTCCCTCCATCTCTCTTTAAAACATATTTTCTGTAGGGTAGGGTTCCGCCCCTCCCTCACCCTTCCCCGCTGTGCATCCACTCAACCACCCCACTCCCCCCTTCCCTTCCACACATTCCACCGGCACTAGTGGATGATCATTACAGACAGTGACACAGGACAGTGTCACTGTCTGTAACAATCTAGCTATCTGTGATCGTGCTCAGTTACCATATGCAGACAAATGCTGAAAGCCCACAAACAGCACTTGACAACTGAGACTGCTTGGGCTTTCAACATGTTGGATGTAGATCTACATTATGTGTTAAGCTGGGCTTTGTACCGCATGATGTAGGTCTACGTCTGAATAGGTTAAGAGATTAAACATGATTCAGTCAACATGATGCCAAAGTAAGAAAAAAAACAGTTTTCTAATATGAAAACTTGTAGATTGTGCTATATGACTTGAAATTGATGCAGCATGTCTGTAAAAACCGGAGTAAAAAATATCATGTAAATATCTCTATGTTAAAAAGGAGGATATCTTACCTCAAAATGTCACCAGTACCACATATGATTGTAGAGTGATTTTAACTTTCAATCGAGAAGCTTGTCCTGAGGCTAGGAAGGGAGCATGGATTTGCATATTCAGTCAAATAATAATACAAATACACCTGATACAAGTGTGGTTAAACCAAGAAGTACTGCTATGCCCATAATATCGCAATATCCCAAAATTGACAGATTTGTATTATTAGTAACCAGTGAGTTGGAACTTGAAAAATCCTAAAATTAATACAAAAAAGAATTTAAATTTTAAGGAAATAACTTCATTAAAATAATTACAAAGTAATGATAGTATCACCATTAAAAATACAGATAAAGGTGGCAAAATTGTGATCATGGAAAATGGTAGATACAAAGAGATGCGTCTAAAGATTTTAAATGGGAAAGCATATTATGAAGTACTTTCAAATGATCCAACTCTTCAATTTACTAATGAATTAAGATACATTTTAGATCAAGGTTTTCAAGACAAATTATTCACTAAAGATGATTCCCCCTAACATTACACCCCCACCCCACCACTCCTAAAAAAAAACTATTTTAAAAAATCTAAATCTAAAGGGCATTTAGAGGGGCATTGCCCATAAAAGGGCATTAAGCTCTTTTGCTGCCCATAAAATAAAATCTATTTTTAAAAAAAAAAAACACCCCAAAAATAAAAAAACCTAATGCTAACCCCATAAAGGTACTCACCAGTGATGATGATGGTGGCAAGGGTCCATCTTCATCCAAGCGGCGGCCAATCTTAATCCAGGCAGTGATAACTCTTCATCAAGGCATCGGTGGCTGTAACAATGGTCGACATCTTGCTAGCTTGAACACGGGATCAAATTCATATCAGCCAATAGAATAAAAGCTTTCCTTGTAATATGGATTTAAACATAAAGAATACTGCGTCCTCGCGATCACGGTTATGCTCCTAGAGCTAACGATAGGGCTCCACTTGTAATCTAGTCCTAAGTGGGGACATCCAGTTCCAGTGCCACAACACATAAATTCTGTAAATCCAGACAAAAAAATATAAGATTAAATTTTTTGCAATAGACCAAGTTAGATCTAAATGAAAAAGGGGGGAACTAAATAAAATATTGATACAAAAAAAATGTAGATGGATACTAAAATTACCATCATTATCTCTAATGGGACTAAATAAAGCAATTTCATACAAGTGTTTTATGTGAAGTAAATACGATTTAATAATAAAAATAACTATATATTACATTCAAATTGATAAAAGAATTATAAAAAGATAGTTTTGTTATGGAAATGAAAGAGGATATGTACTTTCATATCCTATTTTACATTTCTTAAAAGATTCCTGAAAAGACTGACATTATTGTATTTGTCTAAACACCTTAATATTTTGTCAGTTAAGCTTCTGAATTTTTGAAATGTTATATGGTGGCCTTCTCTCAGCCAAAATTTGAATATCTTCTTAATTTTTTAACCATTTAAAAACTGCTATTGTGGTTAGCACTTCCGCTAACATAAATATGTCATCATTACAACCATTGTAGAAATAAATTAAAGCATTGACACGGCCGGCCCCTTTACCCCTACAAAGTGACGAAACACGTTGAATGGCAGGGCCAGGGGCCATTGTGGTATAGTACGGTTAAACACTAAAAGATATGCTTGGCAACATTGTGATTTGAGTTAATTGGGCCAATCATAAAGACCGCTGCTCCATAACCCTGTCCGCTGCTGAGCAGGCGGACATGAATCGCCACAATTCAACCCGATTGAGTACAATCAGATTGATTGACAGCCCCCTGCTGATTGGCCGCGAGTCTGCAGGGGGCGGCATTGATGCAATGCTGAATACGGAGAGCGTATTGCTCTCCGCATTCAGCAATGTCTTGTGGACCTGATCCACACTGTTGGATCAGGTCAGCAAGACATTTGTTTAATTGGCCTCAATATGTTATGATGTGTATATTAAAAGCTACAATAGCAATATGAATGGAAGACTATGATTACAAGTGGAGCACTAAATATCACTTTCATGGAAGTAATATTTGTGCTCCACTGTGCAACCTGGAGTTTGCATTGCTGGGAAGCATTGTGCTCACACGAGCGTGCTTCCATAGGCTCCAATGGGAGCCTCATTCTGATGCCATCAGAGACAAGATCAGAACCTTGCACAGTAAAGGGGGTAAGTAGCACAGCAATGGCAGTAATTTATAAATGTATTTGACTATATGCATATATTTATGTGTTACTATGTGTATATACACATATTAACACACACACACACACACACACATATATATATATATATATATATATATATATTTATATATATATATATATATATATATATATATATATATATATATATATATATATATATATATATATATATATAAAAGCATATACATAAATATTTAATGGCAAAATACAGTGCCGTTTTTTTTTTTTAAACACCCCACTCCCACCAACTTTAACCCCAAAATACTTCCTAGTGCAGTAATGTTATTAAAAATAAAGATGCTGCTATCTTTATGTTTTTTTCAATAAAATACATTAGACTGTATTTTGGGGGCATTTGGGGCACATTTTTAAAATCAACCAAAGAGCTGATCTACAACAGTGCAACTCTCGGCAGGGCCCTCTACCCATTTGATCCCTATAAATGTTATCCTGTATACTATCTATGTTTATAGCGCTGCAGAATCTATTGGCGCTCTACAAATACCTGTTAATAAAATAAAAATCTCTGGTTAAATTTGTAAGCGCTAATTGTTACCGCAAGTTCATGGTAGCAATAACCAGCTACTTGTAATGGCTGATTGATTATCTAGCACCCGCAAATGGGCAAATTTGCCTGTTTGCGGGCGAGCAAGAATTTAGCGCTCCACTTGTAATCTAGCCCTATATGCGTAAATGAAGTAGGATATATGAGCAGTCTTTTATGCGTGATTAACCGCAAGAGTGTTTGCTTAATGTAGCTATTAAGGACATCTAGTAAGAAATCGCCTCGCTGGGCTTCGGCTCATGATGCTTGCAGGCAGAAGGACACCTTTACCTTTAATCTACTGGATATACCCTACTATCATATTTGATTAATAACTTTGCAATGGACAAATACACCACATCCCCCAATACCTGGCCTTTCTTTTAAAATTCAGTGTAGGGATCAATGATATTGATGGGGTGGATGTTGATTTTACCCACCCCTAGATCTCAATTTCAGTTGTTTCTGTGGTTTACATGTGAGTAATAAAATAACTTATCAGGTTTACCACTGGTAATAGAAACAGCGAAAATTTCAATCCAGGGATGATATTACAGATATCTAGTATAGCGTGGGTGGATAAATACGCTTGGACTTGGGGGTGACAGTCCCCTTATATCAAATTTCAACACAAGGTAGGTATTTAGATGTGCAGTACTCTATGCCTAGATTTAGAGTTCTGCGGCCAAAGGGGTGCGTTAGCTGCGCATACTTTTTTTCCCCCCGCACCTTTTAAATAACGCTGGTATTTAGAGTTCACAGAAGGGCTGTGTTAGGCTCCAAAAAGGGAGCGTAGAGCATAATTTACTGCCACTGCAACTCTAAATACCAGCGGTGCTTACGGACGCGCCAGCTTCAAAAACATGCTCGTGCACGATTCCCCCATAGGAAACAATGGGGCCGTTTGAGCTGAAAAAAAAACCTAACACCTGCAAAAAAGCAGCGTTCAGCTCCTAACGCAGCCCCATTGTTTCCTATGGGGAAACACTTCCTAAGTCTGCACCTAACTCCCTAACATGTACCCCGAGTCTAAACACCCCATACCTTACACTTATTAATCCCTAATCTGCCGACCCCGCTATAGCTGACCCCTGCATATTATTATTAACCCCTAATCTGCCGCTCCGTACACCGCTGCAACCTACGTTATCCCTATGTACCCCTAATCTGCTGCCCCTAACACCGCCGACCCCTATATTATATTTATTAACCCCTAATCTGCCGCCCCCAACGTCGCCGCCACCTACCTACACTTATTAACCCCTAATCTGCCGACCGGACCTCACCGCTACTATAATAAAGTTATTAACCCCTAATCCGCCTCACTCCCGCCTCAAAAACCCTATGATAAATATTATTAACCCCTAATCTGCTCCGATCAGCCAATAGAATGCGAGCTCAATCTGATTGGCAGATTGGATCAGCCAATCGGATTGAACTTGAATCTGATTGGCTGATTCCATCAGCCAATCAGAATTTTCCTACCTTAATTCCGATTGGCTGATATAATCCTATCAGCCAATCGGAATTCGAGGGACGCCATCTTGGATGATGTCCTTTAAAGGAACCGTCATTCGCCTGGAAGTCGTCGGCCAGGATGGATGTTCCACGTCGGCGGGATGAAGATGGAGCCGGAAGAAAGAAGATTGAAGATGCCGCTTGATAGAAGACTTCAGCCGGATGATGGACCTCTTCAGCCCCCGCTTGGATCAAGACTTCAGCCGGATGATGGACCTCTTCAGCCCCCGCTTGGATCAAGACTTCAGCCGGATGATGGACCTCTTCAGCCCCCGTTTGGATTAAGACTTCAGCCGGATGATGGGCCTCTTCAGCCCCCACTTGGGCTTGGATAAAGACTTCAGACCCTCTTCTGGACGGATCGGTGATACCCGGCGTGGTGAAGACAAGGTAGGGAGATCTTCAGGGGCTTAGTGTTAGGTTTATTTAAGGGGGGTTTGGGTTAGATTAGGGGTATGTGGGTGGTGGGTTGTAATGTTTGGGGGGTATTGTATGGTTTTTTTTACAGGAAAAAGAGCAGAGTTCTTTGGGGCATGCCCCGCAAAAGGCCCTTTTCAGGGCTGGTGAGATAAAAGAGCTTTTCAATTTTTATTTTAGAATAGGGTAGGGCATTTTTTTATTTTGGGGGGCTTTGTTATTTTATTAGGAGGCTTAGAGTAGGTGTAATTAGCTTAAAATTGTTGTAATATTTTTATAATGTTTGTAAATTATTTTTTTATTTTTTGTAACTTAGTTCTTTTTTATTTTTTGTACTTTAGTTAGTGTATTTAATTGTATTTATTTGTAGGTATTTGTATGTAATTAATTTATTGATAGTGTAGTGCTAGGTTTAATTGTAACTTAGGTTAGGATTTATTTTACAGGTAACTTTGTAATTATTTTAACTAGGTAGCTATTAAATAGTTATTAACTATTTAATAGCTATTGTACCTGGTTAAAATAAATACAAAGTTGCCTGTAAAATAAATATTAATCCTAAAATAGCTACAATATAATTATAATTTATATTGTAGCTATATTAGGGTTTATTTTACAGGTAAGTATTTAGCTTTAAATAGGAATAATTTATTTAATAAGAAATAATTTATTTTGTTAGATAAAAATTATATTTAACTTAGGGGGGTGTTAGGGTTAGGGTTAGACTTAGCTTTAGGGGTTAATACATTTATTAGAGTAGCGGTGAGTTCCGGTCGGCAGATTAGGGGTTAATACTTGAAGTTAGGTGTCGGTGATGTTAGGGAGGGCAGATTAGGGGTTAATAATATTTATTATAGGGTTTTTGAGGCGGGAGTGAGGCGGATTAGGGGTTAATAACTTTATTATAGTAGCGGTGAGGTCCAGTCGGCAGATTAGGGGTTAATAATTGTAGGTAGGTGGCGGCGACGTTGGGGGCGGCAGATTAGGGGTTAATAAATATTATATAAGGGTCGGCAATGTTAGGGGCAGCAGATTAGGGGTACATAGGCATAATGTAGGTTGCAGCGGTGTGCGGTCGGAAGATTAGGGGTTAAAAAAATTTAATAGAGTGGCGGCGATGTGGGGGGGCCTCGGTTTAGGGGTACATAGGTAGTTTATGGGTGTTAGTGTACTTTAGAGCACAGTAGTTAAGAGCTTTATGAACCGGCGTTAGCTCAGAAAGCTCTTAACTCCTGGCTTTTCTCTGCGGCTGGAGTCTTGTCGTTAGATTTCTAACGCTCACTTCAGCCAAGACTCTAAATACCGGCATTAGAAAGATCCCATTGAAAATATAGGATACGCAAATGGCGTAGGGGGCTCTGCGGTATGGAAAAGTTGCGGCTGCAAAGTGAGCGTTAGACCCTTTCCTGACTGACTCTAAATACCAGCGGTAGCCCAAAACCAGCGTTAGGAGCCCCTAACGCTGGTTTTGACGGCTAACGCAGAACTCTAAATCTAGGCGTAAGTTATTTAAGTAAATGTATAGTACAACAAAACGTAAAATAAGGAGTTTATTGGGTCAGTATGGTACTCCTAATGGTATTTGCAGCTCTTATTCTTAAAAAATACCTTTGTACCGCTATGGTACTAGATTAAAGTTTCTTAGATTAAGTACACTAATATGAGAAATAAACTTGTTATATTCACGTTGATACTATTCCCTAGACTCAGTGTAACTTAAGATTTATAATATTTGTACTTCTAATGCTGAGCTAAAGGATAAAAAAATGGCTAAAGTCCTTATATAGAGTATGGCTTATTCTGCCAAAGCTGCCATAGGGAGGGCTCCCTTTAACATCATGTTGAACTAGGAGGGTGTCTGATGTAGACTGAAAACAGTATTCTAAATTATAGATTTTATGCTGAGTTCATTTATTCAATGTTAGAATAGGCTTAAAAATGCTTATATCTAGATGTTTACTCAGCAAAGTATAGTGCCGAACTGTCAAATATCAGCACAAGTGTTTAGTGTAACTGAGCGTGCTCATTGAGCTTGCTCCTTTGGTATACCACTTTGGTGGAGTGTGTTGATTAAACAGAATAATTTTATGTCTTGACTTTGTTTATTTGTACACCTTTGTTGAAGAGCAGGGTGTTCACCTGTTATAGTGTGGTTAATACACCTAAACTAATCATATTGTGCATCTTGTTTATATTATTATTGTCTCTAGAAGGAGATCAAATATTGGCACTTAATTTTCCGTTATTATAAGTTATATCCACAACTATTAACAAGCCGGTTTTTACTTGGTCAATATGTGATAGAAACACTATTTGTTAGATATGACAGTACAAAGTGTATTGATAGTAATATTCACTTTACAATTAGCAACCTGTGTTTGTTTGCACCAGTATAGCAGTGTACTTATTTCACTTAAGTAAGAACACCGGACCACTTAAGTTGTCTCCAAATAGATTGTGCATGGTGTTAGACACACGCTAATAACTAAAGCTCTATTATATATAGTTCTGCATTAGTTTGTAATTTACTTTTATTATAAAGCTATTCCCGGTTAGTAAGTGTTAGTAAGTGTAACACCAGCAGTTAGAGTTTATATATTGTACTTCTGTTTTTCATCTTTTACTACAGACAACTATTACTGCTATTATGCTATATACTTAATAAATATGGCTAATAGTAACACCCACTGTAGAATAAATTGTCTCCCAATAGCTTTGCTGACCCAACGTAAACGAATAAGTGCTGTTATCGGCAAACAGCCGTAAACGGTGTATACAACAATTATGGTAGCTAGGCGATCGGGTTTTTACAATTCCCTAAATCATCTGCAAGTTTAAAAAAAGTTAGCTTATAGCTTAACGACTTAGCCTTAACATGTTTCTTGATTGCGATTTACGCTAGAATGATTACTGTGACTTTAGAGTTCTTATTAACTGTTTTGAAAAACAAAAAAGTTGCACAAAACAATTTAAAAATACATTATTATTTATACATTATTATTATTTGAAGAGCACTGGAATGTGAAATATTCATATTTTCTTGCTGGGTTATGAGAATATGCAATCGGGTTTGCGTGAGAGTAGGGTGTTTTTTCTCAATTGACTTCTATGGGGAATACATAATTGTCACATGATACAGGGTGAGTGTAAATAGCCATAACTACTACTCATTTGAAGTTCAGACTAAGGCCTCTAGTTATCAACGTGTCTACTTACCTGCCATCGCCGGCCCCAATACGCCCGCCTAAGCTCGCCTACCATCGCCACCGCTGACCTGAATACGCTCTCCAAAGTTATCAATAAATCTGTCAAAAAGCTGCACACCAAGTACAGGGCGATGAGCAGCGGACTGTGATAGTTATCACTCATCCGATCTCGCTGCTCTTCGGCTTTTTTACAGCTTTATTGCTAGCCTGTCACTAAGCACCCACACTATACTATACTGTTCTACCCCCTATACCGGCGCCCCCGGAGCCCCCCGCAACTAAATAAAGTTATAAACCCCTAAACCGCCGCTCCTAGACCCCGCCGCAACTCTTATAAATGTATTAACCCCTAAACCGCCACTCCCGGAGCCCACCGCCACTCTAATAAACTGATTAACCCCTAAACCGCCGCTCCCGGACCCCGCCGCCACCTACATAATACCTATTAACCCCTATCCTGCCCCCCCTATACCGCCGCCACCTATAATAAATTTATTAAGCCCTATCCTGCCGATCCCGTACCCCGCCACAACTAAATAAATTGTTTAACCCCTAAACCGCCGCTCCCGGACCCCGCCGCCACCTATATTAAATGTATTAACCCCCCTACACCGTCGCCACCTATAATACATTTATTAACCCCTATACTGCCCCCCCTACACCGCCGCAACTATAATAAAATTATTAACCCCTAAACCTAAGTCTAACCCTAACCCTAACACCCCCCTAACTTAAATATTAATTAAATACATCTAAATATTATAACTCTTATTAACTAAATTAATCTTATTTAAAAATAAATACTTACCTATAAAATAAACCCTAATATAGCTACAATATAAATAATAATTATATTGTAGCTATTTTAGGATTTATTTTTATTTTACAGGCAAATTTCAATTTATTTTAACTAGGTACAATAGCTATTAAATAGTTAATAACTATTTAATAGCTACCTAGTAAATTTACCTGTAAAATAAAAACTAACCTAAGTTAAAATTACACCTAACACTACACTATCATTAAATAAATTATTCCTATTTAACTAAATACTTACCTGTAAAATAAAACCTAACGGCTAGATTTGGAGTTTGGCGGTAGATGGGGTGTGTTAGCTACGCGTGGTTTATGTCTAACGCACAGCATTTTTTAACGCGGGTATTTAGAGTTGAAAAAAGACCTTCTAACGATACTCCTAACGCGTGTATTTCACACGCAGAATCCTGCCCGCGTTAGACAGTCTCCCATAGAGATCAATGGAAAAGCAAACAAACACGCTTTTTTCATCTAACACTCGATCTCGCGAGAAATACGCACAGCTCGGTCATATGACGCATACCACATAATGCACAACAATAACACGCCGCAAATGTCACAACAACAATCACTAAACAAAGCACATAAGCATTACACATTCAGAAGCGGGGGGAAATTTTATTAAATAAAATACATGGAATACGCATATTATTTAACATGCGGAAATACGGAAAATAACAACAAGGAAAACAAAAATCACAATCATACACTAGCAAAATACTCGCATTCAATATTACTATATATTAGGACAAACATACATATACAACACTTCATTAATACCACACCATCGCAAATTCACATTTAAACATAATACTATGGGACAATGTTATAGAAAACGAGCACTATGACATCATCGCATTCTACACATTCCACAAATACTAACTCGAAATGAGCATGCGCAAATTCACACACCTAATACACATTGCACAAATAATATTTAATAATAAAGCACACCTGAACACAATTTACAACGCAAACCGGTACATCATTAAACATTTACACAGGGTATATAAGCACCACACAAGCATGGCTTCTTTGACTGTGTTGCTAGTGGGTTTTTGGAGATTGGAGCTTAGAGATTTAGTGCATTATTGTGAGTCAGTTAGTGTTATCGTGAGTGAGTTAGTGGTAGTGTGAGTTAGAGAGTTAGTGGTAGTGTGAGTTAGAGAGTTAGTGGTAGTGTGAGTTAGAGAGTTAGTGGTAGTGTGAGTTAGAGAGTTAGTGCTAGTGTGAGTTAGAGAGTTAGTGGTAGTGTGAGTTAGAGAGTTAGTGCTAGTGTGAGTTAGAGAGTTAGTGCTAGTGTGAGTTAGAGAGTTAGTGGTAGTGTGAGTTAGAGAGTTAGTGGTAGTGTGAGTTAGTGAGCGACAGTTGGTTTGGGTGAGTGTGCGAGTGCTTTTTCTGTACACAACACATTTACACGCAAACACATTCAATACATACATACACTTATCAATAACACTACATACACTCCATAGGTGTGCATTTAAACAGACAAAAAAAAAAAACGCTAAAAAATTCAGATTGACCAGAGATATCACAAACACGGTTTAGAAAATGCGGAAATCGTATTGATTGTTAGATTTCAAAGTGGATTAATGAGGCTGCATTTGTAATTGTATCGTAAGCTAAGTAATTTAAAGCTTTATTTGGAAATATGCTAATATATACATTTCTTTCTTTTTCAAATATACAGAGTATGGGGAGGAGGCAGCACAGCAATTACCGGCTCCTCCTTTTCCCCGGGATGAGAGTGGTGGGGATGAATCTCCACCTCGGAGGGAAGAGGCCCCCCTTGACGAAGAGGCCGCCCTTGACGAAGAGGCCCCCCTTGACGAAGAGGCCCCGGAAGCAGAGGAAGAGGCCGAGGAAGCAGAGGCCCCTCAAGGAGCAGCAGGCCGCCGTGCACCAGCAGGCCGCCATGCACCGGCACCCCGCCGTGCACAACAAGAGGAAATAGTGGAGGTGCAAGTTCTATTAGACTACATTGACCAGATGAGTAACTCCCGGATCCAAAATATAGAATGCAGAAATAGAATTATTGAAGGCCAAAACAAAATCATTGAAGGCCAAACCCAAATCATACACCTTCTTACTCGAATAGAAGAAGGCCAAAACAGAACCTTTCGACTCCAACAAGAGATGTTTAATTTCTTCCAGGAGGCGCATGCTGGTCTGCCTCCTGCTGGTCTGCCTCCTGCTCCTGGGCCGCCATCTGCTGGTCTGCCTCCTGCTCCTGGGCCGCCATCTGCTGGGCCTCCTGCTCCTGGGCCACCATCTGCTGGGCCTCCTGCTCCTGGGCCGCCATCGGCTGGGCCTCCTGCTCCTGGGCCGCCATCTGCTGGGCCTCCTGCTCCTGGGCCGCCTTCTGCTGGGCCTCCTGCTGCTGGGCCTCCTGCCAGGCCATCTGCTCCTGCCGGGCCATCTTCTCCTGCTGGGCCATCTTCTCCTGCCGGGCCATCTCCTCCTGCCGGGCCATCTCCTCGGCCATCTCCTCCTCCTCACCTTGGTCATCCCAGTACTCTTCCTTCCACTCTTCCCACAACATCTCCAATGAGAACTCGTCGGAGTCGGCAGTTGACCCTCCCAGAGCCTCAGCCCCGTGGGAAGAGGGGAAGGAAGAGGAAGTAAGTATTTGTTTTCATGTTTAATTATTTTTTATTTAATGTGTAATGGATAGGTATGTGATGATGTGGTTTTCATACACTTGTGGACCACACTCTGTATATAATCTACTTCTATGGGACCGGGTCCATGGAGGCAGATTGTTTGCAGAGTGTGGGTTATAAGTGTGTGAAAACAACATCACATACCTATCCTTGTTCATGATATTGATTGGTTTCTGTGATGTGATGTCCAAACTGTTTCCTGAATCGCAAAAAAAATTACCATTACAATTATCCATGATGGCATATTACTGTTTGAATGCCAAAAACACAGCTTAAAGGGACAGTCAGAACATTATTGATTACAAAGAAAACACTGTATTACGCATTATCAAGTTTGAAACAACAAAACATGGAGAAATACGTGTGACTTATGTGCTTACCCTTGTATCTATGCCTATGAAAAATGACCACTTATTTGTTGTTCTGACATAACAACATTTTACACAATCAATGATCAATACATGATAAATATGCTGTATGAGCTCAAGGTTTTATATATACAAATGCTATCCAAATGCCCTATAATGGTCAAATTGCATTCTGATTACATGCACTCTTCAAGCTCTAAGAAATGAGCACACGAACCTCATAGGTTTAGCTAGAAAATTAAAATAAACACAGAAAAATGATTAATTGGTGAGAAACCTTTGATATCATTGATATTGACTTTTTTAATAATGCAAAACATTATTTGTTTTCTAAACGGTCCCTTTAACAAAATTACATATGCTAACATATAATATTTGTTGATTGTTGGTATATCTACATGTACTTGTTCAAACAAGAAATATTGAAAAAAGATTTATATTGACGTGTTAAATAATGTCTATTTTCTTAAAGAGACATTATTGTGTTAATTTTTTTTAGAAAAACATTTGTTTTAACAATGAATATGGTTTAAAATCCTTTTAGGAGTGGGGGAAAAAAATATGCTAACAATAATATATTTGGAGATTAACCAATGTGGAACTCATACATGATACAAAAATCAACATTTGCATTAAAGGGACAGTATACAATCTTTAACAGAACTGCATGTAATAGACACTACTAGAAACAACAAGATTAACATATACTGATATCAAAATCAATATTAAAAAGCTTTAAACACTTTCAAATAAAATCGGGTTATGTCTATTGAAAAGATAGATGAACCCCCATTACAACCGTAAAACAAGACAATACCCCATCATTAACATATGAAAAGACCCTTTACACAAACAGGAGAAAGCTGGAGATGGTACTCACATGAAACTTTGAGGCTTGGCGATGAGTCTGAAAATTATTTCAATTTTATTTGAACAGAAGCAAAAGTAGACATGTATTTGGTAAACAATGGACTATATAACTAGAGACCAAATAAAATATTTTGGTTTTTAATGTGAGTGTCTAATGAACCTTTAATAAAATATAAGACGAAATTACATTTAGAAGAAGTCGGCATCATATATTTAGCATATGATAAAGATAAATGCATATTGATTACTTTATTCTAATACAATAGCGCATATTTATGAATTAGATATCTTTAACATTAAACACAACAGTCATTTTTCATAAAAAGGAACATATTGTTGACAAACATATTAAACAAGATGGACTATAGAGATTTGCACTTGCCTCGAAATATCTTATGCATGAAAACATTTTGCTTTCGTTCGTTTATTCAACCAGACATCCAGCAAAAGAGAATGTGGTGGTCTTTATCAGCTATGGGTCAACAATGTAACATGATGCAAACAATCCATATTCGCCATGGTTTTAAACTTGTCTTCTCATTCACAAACGTGTGTAACGTGCACAAACAAATATTGCGGGACTACGTAATACAATCAGACGTTTCTTTACACCTTTGCATGTGACGTCTTAATTAACATGGCGCTTCCTTGATCACGTAAGAACGCAATCCAATAAAAGGCGCATTCTTGATCACGTAAGAACGCAATCCAATAAAAGGCGCATCCTTGATCGCGTAAAAACACCATCCAATAAAAGGTGCATCCTTGATCGCGTAAAAACGTCAGTCAATACAAGGAATCATTGGACAGCCTGGCAGGTGACGTCTTAAGCAACATGGCGCATCCGAGATCGCTGAAAAACTGCAGCCAATACAAGGACTCAGTTGACAGCTTGGCATATCAATAAGAAACGTATTTATATTTTAGTAACTAGTATGTGTCTATATTGCTATCTAGGAATGTCACGAAATCATGAATCATCTTTTCGGACTTGACTGTCCCTTTAACTATAGCTATGGTGTATATCTTTAACATTTAAAAGATACACATGAGAAATACATATGCCATTGATGTTTTAAGATATGTTTAGATTGTTTTGGAATAACAATAATGACACATGTATTGATCAAACGTGTCATTTATTCAAGTTGAAATATGGTCATCCTACCTATAGCCATATATGGGAGGAGAAGTATTTTTTTCAAATATTTTTAAAAACATATTCCTCATCTAAAATATGCGCATTACACACAGAGATTGATTTGGTTACACTACTACAATAAGATAGAATTGAAAATGAAATACATGTGCTGTCAACATTACAATAAGATTGTTTATTAATAAGATTATATGTCCTTGTTCATGTAAAAAGGACAAAAACGCTTTAGAAATGGAAATCCATTCATTAACAATTGTGCTCAGCATCACTTAAAGGGACATGATTTTTATTTTTTAAAAAGAGGATACACAGAGACAATACTATTTCAATAAAATGAACACTTTACAGGGATTATATCATTGTATCAATCCTCAGATCATTTGTTAAAGGTGCATCAATTCACGCAGAGTTTATAAATTCACACATGGATGTGAAATTTGCAATATACATATATATACACAAATAAAAATCTATATATACATATATAAAAGAATTACTATGCTAATCATAATCATGCAATGATAAAGCTTTACGAAAAATATATAAAGACAAATAATAAAATTACATTGGAGATGTTAATCTTAAAGTCATTTACAATTGTATTACATATATGATTCAAGAAACACAATTATTTTTGCTAAGGTCCCTTTAAGGATCAACCAGATAAACTAGAGATTTCAATCAATGACATGAATAAAGAGGACAAAGAATCGTGCAATGACATGTCTTTTATTAGTATGTCAGAAAACATCAACAACGTTTAAAAATAATCTTTTAAAGATCAGGAAAATTGGAGCCATATGACAAGGTAACAGAGTGCATCACAGTCCATGAAGAGAGTTGCCAAGGGCCAGCATGGCCTCATTGGAGCCATATGACAAGGTAACAGAATGCATCACAGTCCATGAAGAGAGTCGCCAAGGGCCAGCATAGCCCCATTGGAGCCATATGACAAGGTAACAGAGTGCATCACAGTCCATGAAGAGAGTCGCCAAGGGCCAGCATAGCCCCATTGGAGCCATATGACAAGGTAACAGAGTGCATCACAGTCCATGAAGAGAGTTGCCAAGGGCCAGCATAGCCCCATTGGAACCATATGACAAGGTAACAGAGTGCATCACAGTCCATGAAGAGAGTAGCCAAGGGCCAGCATAGCCCCATTGGAGCCATATGACAAGGTAACAGAGTGCATCACAGTCCATGAAGAGAGTTGCCAAGGGCCAGCATAGCCCCATTGGAGCCATATGACAAGGTAACAGAGTGCATCACAGTCCATGAAGAGAGTTGCCAAGGGCCAGCATAGCCCCATTGGAGCCATATGACAAGGTAACAGAGTGCATCACAGTCCATGAAGAGAGTTGCCAAGGGCCAGCATAGCCCCATTGGAGCCATATGACAAGGTAACAGAGTGCATCACAGTCCATGAAGAGAGTTGCAAAGGGCCAGCATAGCCCCATTGGAGCCATATGACAAGGTAACAGTGCATCACAGTCCATGAAGAGAGTTGCCAAGGGCCAGCATAGCCCCATTGGAGCCATATGACAAGGTAACAGAGTGCATCACAGTCCATGAAGAGAGTTTCCAAGGGTCAGCATAGCCCCATTGGAACCATATGACAAGGTAACAGAGTGCATCACAGTCCATGAAGAGAGTAGCCATGGGCCAGCATAGCCCAATTGGAGCCATATGACAAGGTAACAGAGTGCATCACAGTCCATGAAGAGAGTTGCCAAGGGCCAGCATAGCCCCATTGGAGCCATATGACAAGGTAACAGAGTGCATCACAGTCCATGAAGAGAGTTGCCAAGGGCCAGCATCGCCCCATTGGAGCCATATGACAAGGTAACAGAGTGCATCACAGTCCATGAAGAGAGTTGCCAAGGGCTAGCATAGCCCCATTGGAGCCATATAACAAGGTAACAGAGTGCATCACAGTCCATGAAGAGAGTTGCCAAGGGCCAGCATAGCCCCATTGGAGCCATATGACAAGGTAACAGAGTGCATCACAGTCCATGAAGAGAGTTGCCAAGGGCCAGCATAGCCCCATTGGAGCCATATGACAAGGTAACAGAGTGCATCACAGTCCATGAAGAGAGTTGCCAAGGGCCAGCATAGCCCCATTGGAGCCATATGACAAGGTAACAGAGTGCATCACAGTCCATGAAGAGAGTTGCCAAGGGCCAGCATAGCCCCATTGGAGCCATATGACAAGGTAACAGAGTGCATCACAGTCCATGAAGAGAGTTGCCAAGGGCCAGCATCGCCCCATTGGAGCCATATGACAAGGTAACAGAGTGCATCACAGTCCATGAAGAGAGTTGCCAAGGGCTAGCATAGCCCCATTGGAGCCATATAACAAGGTAACAGAGTGCATCACAGTCCATGAAGAGAGTTGCCAAGGGCCAGCATAGCCCCATTGGAGCCATATGACAAGGTAACAGAGTGCATCACAGTCCATGAAGAGAGTTGCCAAGGGCCAGCATAGCCCCATTGGAGCCATATGACAAGGTAACAGAGTGCATCACAGTCCATGAAGAGAGTTGCCAAGGGCCAGCATAGCCCCATTGGAGCCATATGACAAGGTAACAGAGTGCATCACAGTCCATGAAGAGAGTTGCAAAGGGCCAGCATAGCCCCATTGGAGCCATATGACAAAGTAACAGTGCATCACAGTCCATGAAGAGAGTTGCAAAGGGCCAGCATAGCCCCATTGGAGCCATATGACAAGGTAACAGTGCATCACAGTCCATGAAGAGAGTTGCCAAGGGCCAGCATAGCCCCATTGGAGCCATATGACAAGGTAACAGAGTGCATCACAGTCCATGAAGAGAGTTTCCAAGGGTCAGCATAGCCCCATTGGAACCATATGACAAGGTAACAGAGTGCATCACAGTCCATGAAGAGAGTAGCCATGGGCCAGCATAGCCCAATTGGAGCCATATGACAAGGTAACAGAGTGCATCACAGTCCATGAAGAGAGTTGCCAAGGGCCAGCATAGCCCCATTGGAGCCATATGACAAGGTAACAGAGTGCATCACAGTCCATGAAGAGAGTTGCCAAGGGCCAGCATCGCCCCATTGGAGCCATATGACAAGGTAACAGAGTGCATCACAGTCCATGAAGAGAGTTGCCAAGGGCTAGCATAGCCCCATTGGAGCCATATAACAAGGTAACAGAGTGCATCACAGTCCATGAAGAGAGTTGCCAAGGGCCAGCATAGCCCCATTGGAGCCATATGACAAGGTAACAGAGTGCATCACAGTCCATGAAGAGAGTTGCCAAGGGCCAGCATAGCCCCATTGGAGCCATATGACAAGGTAACAGAGTGCATCACAGTCCATGAAGAGAGTTGCCAAGGGCCAGCATAGCCCCATTGGAGCCATATGACAAGGTAACAGAGTGCATCACAGTCCATGAAGAGAGTTGCCAAGGGCCAGCATAGCCCCATTGGAGCCATATGACAAGGTAACAGAGTGCATCACAGTCCATGAAGAGAGTTGCCAAGGGCCAGCATCGCCCCATTGGAGCCATATGACAAGGTAACAGAGTGCATCACAGTCCATGAAGAGAGTTGCCAAGGGCTAGCATAGCCCCATTGGAGCCATATAACAAGGTAACAGAGTGCATCACAGTCCATGAAGAGAGTTGCCAAGGGCCAGCATAGCCCCATTGGAGCCATATGACAAGGTAACAGAGTGCATCACAGTCCATGAAGAGAGTTGCCAAGGGCCAGCATAGCCCCATTGGAGCCATATGACAAGGTAACAGAGTGCATCACAGTCCATGAAGAGAGTTGCCAAGGGCCAGCATAGCCCCATTGGAGCCATATGACAAGGTAACAGAGTGCATCACAGTCCATGAAGAGAGTTGCAAAGGGCCAGCATAGCCCCATTGGAGCCATATGACAAAGTAACAGTGCATCACAGTCCATGAAGAGAGTTGCCAAGGGCCAGCATAGCCCCATTGGAGCCATATGAGAAGGTAACAGAGTGCATCACAGTCCATGAAGAGAGTTTCCAAGGGCCAGCATAGCCCCATTGGAACCATATGACAAGGTAACAGAGTGCATCACAGTCCATGAAGAGAGTAGCCAAGGGCCAGCATAGCCCCATTGGAGCCATATAACAAGGTAACAGAGTGCATCACAGTCCATGAAGAGAGTTGCCAAGGGCCAGCATAGCCCCATTGGAGCCATATGACAAGGTAACAGAGTGCATCACAGTCCACGAAGAGAGTTGCCAAGGGCCAGCAAAGCCCCATTGGAGCCATATGACAAGGTAACAGAGTGCATCACAGTCCATGAAGAGAGTTGCCAAGGGCCAGCATAGCCCCATTGGAGCCATATGACAAGGTAACAGAGTGCATCACAGTCCATGAAGAGAGTAGCCAAGGGCCAGCATAGCCCCATTGGAGCCATATGACAAGGTAACAGAGTGCATCACAGTCCATGAAGAGAGTTGCCAAGGGCCAGCATAGCCCCATTGGAGCCATATGACAAGGTAACAGAGTGCATCACAGTCCATGAAGAGAGTTGCCAAGGGCCAGCATAGCCCCATTGGAGCCATATGACAAGGTAACAGAGTGCATCACAGTCCATGAAGAGAGTTGCCAAGGGCCAACATAGCCCCATTGGAGCCATATGACAAGGTAACAGAGTGCATCACAGTCCATGAAGAGAGTTGCCAAGGGCCAGCATAGCCCCATTGGAGCCATATGACAAGGTAACAGAGTGCATCACAGTCCATGAAGAGAGTTGCCAAGGGCCAGCATAGCCCCATTGGATATGACAAGGTAACAGAGTGCATCACAGTCCATGAAGAGAGTAGTCAAGGGCCAGCATAGCCCCATTGGAGCCATATGACAAGTTAACAGAGTGCATCACAGTCCATGAAGAGAGTTGCCAAGGGCCAGCATAGCCCCATTGGAGCCATATGACAAGGTAACAGAGTGCATCACAGTCCATGAAGAGAGTAGCCAAGGGCCAGCATAGCCCCATTGGAGCCATATGACAAGGTAACAGAGTGCATCACAGTCCATGAAGAGAGTAGCCAAGGGCCAGCATAGCCCCATTGGAGCCATATGACAAGGTAACAGAGTGCATCACAGTCCATGAAGAGAGTTGCCAAGGGCCAGCATAGCCCCATTGGAGCCATATGACAAGGTAACAGAGTGCATCACAGTCCATGAAGAGAGTTGCCAAGGGCCAGCATAGCCCCATTGAAGCCATATGACAAGGTAACAGAGTGCATCACAGTCCATGAAGAGAGTTGATAAGGGCCAGCATAGCCCCATTGGAGCCATATGACAAGGTAACAGAGTGCATCACAGTCCATGAAGAGAGTAGCCAAGGGCCAGCATAGCCCCATTGGAGCCATATGACAAGGTAACAGAGTGCATCACAGTCCATGAAGAGAGTAGCCAAGGGCCAGCATAGCCCCATTGGAGCCATATGACAAGGTAAAAGTGTGCAACAGGCACAACAATAAAAAAAAAGGCCAAATGGCAACCATAAAAACCAACATCAACATGTGGACGGAGGATTCTTATCTGCACCCTTGGAGCATCTCCAGATCCTCCACTTACTGGTCATCCACTTCATCGTCCTGTGCCTGTCTAGCTACAGATTCAAGCATTGAATTCCACCGCCTCATCTGACGTAGAGTCAAATGCTGAACCTGTAGCTGGGCCTGCATGGTGTCGCTCATCCCTCTCAGGACAGCTGCGTTCCTCAACACGGCCTGCTCTACGCGGGCTAGTCCTTCTAGCGTGAGCCATGTTGAGTCACAGCCTAAAATAAAGAAAAAATTAAATATTAATGATAATTACACAACAGAAAAAACAATAAGCAAAGATACATTATCATCATAAAGACAAATAATTCTTTAAATTAATTTGTTGACATTGATTATTTACACATGAAATATGTTATTCAGACAGACCTAAACCATTAAAGGGACATTTTACTCCAACATGTTGTCCCCTTTAATTGTTTTTTGATGATCCACTTTTACAGCTTGAGTGTCTAAAATCTTGTAAAAGGATATACATTGTACTTACATTAGCAATTTAAATATTTTAGTTATACTGTGGTAGGCACACCTATCCTTAAACATTTTGGCGTTGAGGACAAGCTGTGTAAACATAGCAACCAGAAGAAATTACATTCCCACTGTGTTATACAAGAGATAATGTATGAACATTTGTACATAAATTGTTGGATCCAAGTAGTGGTGATTGGTATATGTAGTGATATCAAATTAAAGGGACACTAAACCAAAATATTTTAGTTACTGATTCAGGTAGAGCATGACATTAAAAAGAATGATTAATTTACTCCTATTCTTTAAATGTTTGAATTCTCTAGCTATATTTTAAATGCAAGAATGTAAGTTTATAGGGCAGGCCATTTTTGGTTATCAACTTTGGTTGTCCCTGCTGATTGATGCATACATTCATCCAACAATAAAGAAATGATGTCCATATTTTGTTTTAATAAAAAATAATTAGAGGCATTTCTTTGTTTCAATAAAGATAGCAAGAGAATGAAGAATAATTGATAAGAGTAGGAAATTATAAATTTGATTAACATTGCATGCTCTATTTGAATCACAATAGAAACAATTTGCCTTCAGTGTACCTTTAAGTATCTTATAATGTTGATTTTGAATGATACTTACAGCTGTGCCTGGGAAGGACAATCCGACACCCAGGACAATGAAGGTTGAGACAGGGGGGAGGGATGGGATTGGGTTGGGGAGGGATGGGCTGCTGCTCTGGGGTAGCCCGTACAGCTGGGGAGTGGTGAGTTGGGGGCTGGGCAGCTGGGGTAGCTGTACGGGCCAAAAGACGGGGAGAGTGGCGAAGGGGGAGGAAGGGGCGTTTTTTGGGAGGGACAGGATAGGAAAAATGGGAAGGGCCAGGAGGGTCTGTGGTCTGTGGAGGGGCAGGGGGCTGGGCAGGGGACTGGGCAGGGGCCTGGGCCTGGGCAGGGGACTGGGCAGGGGACTGGGCAGGGGATTGGGCAGGGGCAGAAAACTGATGACCAGAAGAGGAGGATCCATCTGAAATAAATAATAAAAATATATTAACATCTCATACATCATGAAATAAAATTAACACATTTCAACTTGATTATGTTTGCAATATACTTAGAAGTGTGTTTGAATTTCTAAACAATGATGACATGAGGATATGGTATGCATATAGGCACTCAGATGAATAGCAATGACTGTCTGTACAATTATAAAATTATTATTGTGGTTTGGCCTGGAATATGCATGTGACATCATGATGGCATGAATTAGAAATCCAAATATTTTAACAAATCCAAGCATATCTTCATGCTGCCTGATATATAAAGGGGGCAGTAGTGTATTTGAACAGACAAATAATAATCATTTTTAAAGTGCAAAAGCTGTAGACTTTGAATGTCTTCAATAAAATGATTTCCAATAAAGAAACATGTTGGATACATGTTAGATATATTTCACATACCATCAGACTTCAAGGGAGCCTCTTCCTCCTCCATCCCACATGTTAAATCAATCTCTGTAAAACATAACATGTTGTGTACACGTTAAGATCAGATATTCTAACATATGTTACTGTTTCTCAAAGACACACATCAATGTTGCATTAAAGATATACACACCCAAAGTTATGATTTACATCATTTTGATGGAGCATACAAATGACATTAGATTTGTTATTCTCAATGATTCAGATTTTCGATTTATTGTTTGTATTAATTTTAAAATCATAAAAGCATAGTACATTGAACATTTAAGATTTCTCATGTGTGTACCACTTGATGATTGTTGTCAAAATTGAACATGGAAACAAACATATGCTATACATCTTCTGAATAACAAAGGTGTAGACTAAGAAAGTTTTAATTCTTAATCTTTCAATATTAAAATAAAATTAATATATAATCAGAGGAGTAAATTATATGTTTGTTTCAAATGTTATGCTTCATCAGAATCATGCTCATAATATTGATTACCAATACACCTTCAATGACATATAAATGAGTCAATGGACTTACCAGAAGACCGCAAAGGCAGCTCTGTGTCGGTGCTGGATCCCTCTGGGCTCCCCACAACAACTCTCTCTATGAATGATATAGATATATATTAGTGAACACATTTGGGATAACACTAAATCACATCTGTATCGATTTATAAGAATAATCAACTTGAAAATGTGAAGAATAGAGCAGTCATTAGAATAAAAAATGCTTGATTGAATCAAGGGGATTCTGTAAAACATGATGTATTTAACAGTTTAATTTCTGACTATATTAGACATCAAACTCATCTCATACGATGCTATTGCATATCTAAATATACCCATTGATCAATGTTCTTAAAAGAATACACACAAACCACATTTTGAATAACAGCTGTTGACAAATATAAACAAAGACATGTGGCACATCGAGCCATTTGTGCAATGTACAGTAATCTTGTTTAGGACACAACACATATTGATCACAATACCAAACAAAATTGATTAGTACAAATATGTAATCATGGTGCTGTTAGAGTATGCTTATATCTAGAAAGTAACTCAAACAGTGAATATGTGAATTATATATCAATATTGTTTAATCCAAAGAATGTAAGGATTAATGAATCTATTGTTTATCAAAGGGACACTGACATGATTTATTTCAATCAGTGATTTCACTGTTCAAACTGTTACAAATGATTTAACATTGACTCCTATTATAATTTTAATTTTGCTATATTTTAATCTTAAAGGCAGATAAGCAATATTGGATTCAATAAATATTGTTTGTTGAAGGTATCCACCAATCATCAATAAAAACCCAGGTTGGTCAACCAAAATAGAGCTGCAGATAAACGTACATTCTTGATTTTAAAATACATTTAGCAATAGAATATTTCAAATATGATTATAGTATTATATTTAAATGTTGATTAATATTGCATGCTCTATCTGAATGACAACATTAATAATTTTAGCTCAGTGTCCCTTTAATATAAAAATTATATTGATTTGACAATGTTGCTGTTAATGAATTCTCTACTCCATATGTTGATGTAATGAATGGGATGGAGCATGCAATTACAATCTAATATGTTAGTTAAGGATATCCTAAGAATTATTTAATTTTCCTCTCTTAAAGGGACATGAAGCTCAAAATGTGTAATTGTATACTTTTTGAAACTATGTACTACTGTTATCTGAACACATGATTTTAACTTTTTTCAAAATGCCAATTTATGCATAAAAAAACAGCCGGATAATACCAGTAATGCATTGTTTAACCTAAACCAAAATCAATATGTTTTTAGAAGAACTAAAACAATAGACTGAACTAATGTAGCTCATAAAATGTTTAAACAAAACAATAAAATCACGTTTCCAAATCATTCAATGTAAAATTTAGTTGGCATGTCCCTTAAATGACGTGATCAATTTAAAAAATTGAATCTATATTTTTTTAAATCTAAACATATGCAAAAGTGTGTGAATGTTGTCAAAATGTATCCAAATAAGATTAAGCAATACACAGGGGAAGAATATAAATTGGACATTCAAAGAATCTTACATTAAAATGAAGATATCAAGAATAGATGGGATATCTTAAATTTGATAAAAATTCAGATTAGTATTACAATGTAATCCTATGTTTGTTTGTTTTTTATTCTTATTTGTAAATATTTTACAAATTCATTTTGCGGATACATATAAATATTGAACAATGTGGATTTTGTATGTAATGTTCTGTCCATGTTTCTAAGACAAATGTCAATTAAAATGAGACATACCATACTGTGACAAGCCCTGGCTTGAGGTTCCAGCACCAACATCACGATCTGTAATATATTAAATGAGGATTGGATATCATTAATACAAATCATGCCATGTTTAAAATCTTTACATTATTACCAAATCAATTAAAAACTATTAATCTTTTGGTAGTCCCATGAGTTAATTGTTTCCTCAATTAAATTCATGATAAATATATCCTTTACTCTTATTTTCAATCAGTTGTGTTGTTTACTGTAGCTTTAATTAATTTGTTGTGTTATTTCATTCTCATCAATTGATAGACATATGTTATTATTTATTTTGATTCTGCTCTTCTTTTTTTTATTATGTACAGGGAGTGCAGAATTATTAGGCAAGTTGTATTTTTGAGGATTAATTTTATTATTGAACAACAACCATGTTCTCAATGAACCCAAAAAACTCATTAATATCAAAGCTGAATAGTTTTGGAAGTAGTTTTTAGTTTGTTTTTAGTTATAACTATTTTAGGGGGATATCTGTGTGTGCAGGTGACTATTACTGTGCATAATTATTAGGCAACTTAACAAAAAACAAATATATACCCATTTCAATTATTTATTTTTACCAGTGAAACCAATATAACATTTCAACATTCACAAATATACATTTCTGACATTCAAAAACAAAACAAAAACAATTCAGTGACCAATATAGCCACCTTTCTTTGCAAGGACACTCAAAAGCCTGTCATCCATGGATTCTGTCAGTGTTTTGATCTGTTCACCATCAACATTGCGTGCAGCAGCAACCACAGCCTCCCAGACACTGTTCAGAGAGGTGTACTGTTTTCCCTCCTTGTAAATCTCACATTTGATGATGGACCACAGGTTCTCAATGGGGTTCAGATCAGGTGAACAAGGAGGCCATGTCATTAGATTTTCTTCTTTTATACCCTTTCTTGCCAGCCACGCTGTGGAGTACTTGGACGCGTGTGATGGAGCATTGTCCTGCATGAAAATCATCTTTTTCTTGAAGGATGCAGACTTCTTCCTGTACCACTACTTGAAGATGGTGTCTTCCAGAAACTGGCAGTAGGACTGGGAGTTGAGCTTGACTCCATCCTCAACCCGAAAAGGCCCCACAAGCTCATCTTTGATGATACCAGCCCAAACCGGTACTCCACCTCCACCTTGCTGGCGTCTGAGTTGGACTGGAGCTCTCTGCCCTTTACCAATCCAGCCACGGGCCCATCCATCTGGCCCATCAAGACTCACTCTCATTTCATCAGTCCATAAAACCTTAGAAAAATCAGTCTTGAGATATTTCTTGGCCCAGTCTTGACGTTTCAGCTTGTGTGTCTTGTTCAGTGGTGGTCGTCTTTCAGCCTTTCTTACCTTGGCCATGTCTCTGAGTATTGCACACCTTGTGCTTTTGGGCACTCCAGTGATGTTGCAGCTCTGAAATATGGCCAAACTGGTGGCAAGTGGCATCTTGGCAGCTGCACGCTTGACTTTTCTCAGTTCATGGGCAGTTATTTTGCGCCTTGGTTTTTCAACACGCTTCTTGCGACCCTGTTGACTATTTTGAATGAAACGCTTGATTGTTCGATGATCACGCTTCAGAAGCTTTGCAATTTTAAGAGTGCTGCATCCCTCTGCAAGATATCTCACTATTTTTTACTTTTCTGAGCCTGTCAAGTCCTTCTTTTGACCCATTTTGCCAAAGGAAAGGAAGTTGCCTAATAATTATGCACACCTGATATAGGGTGTTGATGTCATTAGACCACACCCCTTCTCATTACAGAGATGCACATCACCTAATATTAGACATGTGCGGTTCGTTTCAGATTAATTCGGAAATTCGGTAAATTCGGTAAATTCGGAGATTCGGATCGATTCGGATTTCCGAATTAAAATACTTCCGAATCTACCGAATGAATCCGAAATAGCTGCCGTATCTCCGAATAAATCCGAATTAGCTCGTTAAAATTCGGCATTTCCCCATAGGAAACAATGGGAGTTTCGGCTGAAAAAAAACTAACACCGCAGACCCATTGTTTCCTATGGGGAAACACTAAGTCTGCACCTAACACCCTAACATGTACCCCGAGTCTCTAAACACCCCTAATCTAACACTTATTAACCCCTAATCTGCTGCCTCCGCTATCGCTGACACCTGCATTATTTTATTAACCCCTAATCTGCTGACCGAATATCGCCGCCACCTACATTATAACTATTAACCCCTAATCTGCTGTCCCTAACACCGCCGACCCCTACATTATAGTTATTAACCCCTAATCTGCCCCCCCCCAACGTCGCCGCAATCTAACTACAAGTATTAACCCCTAATCTGCCGACCCGATATCGCCGCCGCCTACATTATAACTATTAACCCCTAATCTGCTGTCCCTAACACCGCCGACCCCTACATTATAGTTATTAACCCCTAATCTGCCCCCCCCAACATCGCCGCAATCTAACTACAAGTATTAACCCCTAATCTTCCGACCCGATATCGCCGCCGCCTACATTATAGCTATTAACCCCTAATCTGGTGTCCCTAACACCGCCGACCCCTACATTATAGTTATTAACCCCTAATCTGCCTCCCCCCAACGTCGCCACAATCTAACTACAAGTATTAACCCCTAATCTGCCGACCGCAAATCGCCGCCACTATAATAAATGTATTAACCCCTAAACCGCCGCACTCCCGCCTCGCAAACACTATAATACATTTTATTAACCCCTAATCTGCCCTCCCTAACATCGCCGCCATCTACCTACAATTATTAACCCCTAATCTCCCGCCCCCAACGTCGCCGCTACTATAATAAGGTTATTAACCCCTAAACCTAAGTCTAACCCTAACACTAACACCCCCTAACTTAAATATAATTTAAATAAAACGAAATAAGTTTACTATAGTTAAATAAATGAATCCTATTTAAAACTAAAGACTTACCTGTAAAATAAACCCTAAGATAGCTGCAATATAACTAATAGTTACATTGTAGCTATTTTAGGATTTATTTTTATTTTACAGGCAACTTTG
The DNA here is from genome assembly GCF_027579735.1 of Bombina bombina. Lineage (NCBI taxonomy): Eukaryota > Metazoa > Chordata > Amphibia > Anura > Bombinatoridae > Bombina > Bombina bombina. The sequence goes on along the minus strand of NC_069502.1, from coordinate 478,481,196 downwards.
TATTTATTTTAACTAGGTACAATAGTTATTAAATAGTTCATAACTATTTAATAACTACCTAGCTAAAATAAATACAAATTTACCTGTAAAATAAATCCTAACCTAAGTTACAATTACACCTAACACTACACTATAATTAAATAAATGAATCCTATTTAAAACTAAATACTTACCTGTAAAATAAACCCTAATATAGCTGCAATATAACTAATAGTTACATTGTAGCTATTTTAGCATTTATATTTATTTTACAGGCAACTTTGTATTTATTTTAACTAGGTACAATAGCTATTAAATAGTTATTGACTAATTAATAGCTACCTAGTTAAAATAATTACAAAATTACCTGTAAAATAAATCCTAACCTAAGTTACAATAAAACCTAACACTACACTATCATTAAATAAATTAACTACAAGTACCTACAATTATCTACAATTAAATAAACTAAAGTACAAAACCCCCCTACTAAATTACAAAAAATAAAAAACCACTAAATTACAAAAAATAAAAAAATATTACAAGAATTTTAAACTAATTACACCTAATCTAAGCCCCCTAATAAAATAACAAAGCCCCCCAAAATAAAAAAAAAATGCCCTACCCTATACTAAATTACAAAAGTTAACAGCTCTATTACCTTACCAGCCCTGAACAGGGCCCTTAGCGGGGCATGCCCCAAAGAAAACAGCTCTTTTGCCTGTAAAAAAAAAAACAATCCCCCCCCCCACATTACAACCCACCACCCACATACCCCTACTCTAACCCAAACCCCCCTTAAATAAACCTAACACTACCCCCCTGAAGATCTCCCTACCTTGAGTCGTGTTCACCCAGCCGGGCCGAAGTCTTCATCCGATGGGGCAGAAGAGGACATCCAGACCGGCAGAAGTCTTCATCCAAGCGGGGCAAGAAGAGGTCTTCCATCCATCATACAAGTACCAAAATACAAACAAACACTAAATTACAAAAAATAATAAAATATTACAATAATTTTAAACTAATTACACCTAATCTAAGCCCCCTACTAGCTATTAATATAGCTTCAATATAACTAATAGTTACATTGTAGCTATTTTAGGATTTATATGTATTTTACAGGCAACTTTGTATTTATTTTAACTAGGTACAATAGTTATTAAATAGTTAATAACTATTTAATAACTACCTAGCTAAAATAAATACAAATTTACCTGTAAAATAAATCATAACCTAAGTTACAATTACACCTAACACTACACTATCATTAAATTAACTAAATAAATGAATCCTATATAAAACTAAAGACTTACCTGTAAAATAAACCCTAAAATAGCTGCAATATAACTAATAGTTACATTGTAGCTATTTTAGCATTTATATTTATTGTACAGGCAACTTTGTATTCATTTTAACTAGGTTCAATAGCTATTAAATAGATATTGACTATTTAATAGCTACCTAGTTAAAATAATTACAAAATTACCTGTAAAATAAATCCTAACCTAAGTTACAATTAAACCTAACACTACACTATCATTAAATAAATTAACTACAAGTACCTACAATTAAATACAATTAAAAAAACTAAACTAAAGTACAACCCCCCCCCCCACTAAATTACAAAAAATAAAAAAATATTACAAGAATTTTAAACTAATTACACCTAATCTAAGCCCCCTAATAAAATAACAAAGCCCCCCAAAATAAAAAAAATGCCCTAACCTATACTAAATTACAAAAGTTAACAGCTCTATTACCTCACCAGCCCTGAACAGGGCCCTTTGAGGGGCATGCCCCAAAGAAAACAGCTCTTTTGCCTGTAAAAAAAAAAACACAATCCCCCCCCCACATTACAATCCACCACCCACATACCCCTACTCTAACCCAAACCCCCCTTAAATAAACCTAACACTACCCCCCTGAAGATCTCCCTACCTTGAGTCGTGTTCACCCAGCCGGGCCGAAGTCTTCATCCGATGGGGCAGAAGACGACATCCAGACCGGCAGAAGTCTTCATCCAAGCGGGGCAAGAAGAGGTCTTCCATCCATCAGAAAAGTACAAAAAAACAAACAAACACTAAATTAGCAAAAATAATAAAATATTACAATAATTTTAAACTAATTACACCTAATCTAAGCCCCCTACTAGCTATTAATATAGCTACAATATAACTAATAGTTACATTGTAGCTATTTTAGGATTTATATTTATTTTACAGGCAACTTTGTATTTATTTTAACTAGGTACAATAGCTATTAAATAGTTAATAACTACCTAGCTAAAATAAATACAAATTTACCTGTAAAATAAACCCTAACCTAAGTTACAATTACACCTAACACTACACTGTCATTAAATTAACTAAATAAATTAATCCTATATAAAACTAAATACTTACCTGTAAAATAAACCCTAATATAGCTACAATATAACTAATAGTTACATTGTAGCTATTTTAGCATTTATATTTATTTTACAGGCAACTTTGTATTTATTTTAACTAGGTACAATAGCTATTAAATAGTTATTGACTAATTAATAGCTACCTAGTTAAAATAATTACAAAATTACCTGTAAAATAAATCCTAACCTAAGTTACTATTAAACCTAACACTACACTATCATTAAATAAATTAACTACAAGTACCTACAATTAAATACAATGAAATAAACTAAACTAAAGTACAAAAAAAACAAACACTAAATTACAAAAAAATAAAAAAAATTACAAGAATTTTAAACTAATTACACCTAATCTAAGCCCCCTAATAAAATACCAAAGCCCCCCAAAATAAAAAAATGCCCTACCCTATACTAAATTACAAAAGTAATCAGCTCTATTACCTTACCAGCCCTTAAAAGGGCCTTTTGCGGGGGCATGCCCCAAAGAAAACAGCTCTTTTGCCTGTAAAAAAAAACACAATACCCCCACCCACATTACAACCCACCACCCACATACCCCTACTCTAACCCAAACCCCCCTTAAATAAACCTAACACTACCCCCCTGAAGATCTCTCTACCGTGTCTTCACCCAGCGGGCCGAAGTCTTCATCCGATCGGGCAGAAGAGGACATCCAGACCGGCAGAAGTCTTCATCCAAGCGGGGCAAGAAGAGGTCTTCCATCCATCAGAAGTCTTGATCCAGGCGGCATCTTCTCTGTTCATCCATCCGGAGCGGAGCGGCAGCATCCTGAAGACATCCCACGCAGAGCATCTTCTTCTTTCTTGATCCGACGACTAGGTGACTGTACCTTTAAGTGACGTCATCCAAGATGGCGTCCCTTGAATTCCGATTGGCTGATAGGATTCTATCAGCCAATCGGAATTAAGGTAGGAAAAATCTGATTGGCTGATTTAATCAGCCAATCAGATTCAAGTTCAATCCGATTGGCTGATGGAATCAGCCAATCAGATTGACCTCGCATTCTATTGGCTGTTCCGATCAGCCAATAGAATGCAAGCTCAATCTGATTGGCTGATTGGATCAGCCAATCGGATTGAACTTGAATCTGATTGGCTGATTGAATCAGCCAATCAGATTTTTCCTACCTTAATTCCGATTGGCTGATAGAATCCTATCAGCCAATCGGAATTCAAGGGACGCCATCTTGGATGACGTCACTTAAAGGTACAGTCACCTAGTCGTCGGATCAAGAAAGAAGAGGATGCTCTGCGTGGGATGTCTTCAGGATGCTGCCGCTCCGGATGGATGAACAGAGAAGATGCCGCCTGGATCAAGACTTCTGATGGATGGAAGACCTCTTCTTGCCCCGCTTGGATGAAGACTTCTGCCGGTCTGGATGTCCTCTTCTGCCCCATCGGATGAAGACTTCGGCCCGCTGGGTGAAGACACGGTAGAGAGATCTTCAGGGGGGTAGTGTTAGGTTTATTTAAGGGGGGTTTGGGTTAGAGTAGGGGTATGTGGGTGGTGGGTTGTAATGTGGGGGGGGGGGGGGTATTGTGTTTTTTTTACAGGCAAAAGAGCTGTTTTCTTTGGGGCATGCCCCCGCAAAAGGCCCTTTTAAGGGCTGGTAAGGTAATAGAGCTGATTACTTTTGTAATTTAGTATAGGGTAGGGCATTTTTTTATTTTGGGGGGCTTTGTTATTTTATTAGGGGGCTTAGATTAGGTGTAATTAGTTTAAAATTCTTGTAATTTTTTTTATTTTTTGTAATTTAGTGTTTGTTTTTTTTGTACTTTAGTTTAGTTTATTTCATTGTATTTAATTGTAGGTACTTGTAGTTAATTTATTTAATGATAGTGTAGTGTTAGGTTTAATAGTAACTTAGGTTAGGATTTATTTTACAGGTAATTTTGTAATTATTTTAACTAGGTAGCTATTAATTAGTCAATAACTATTTAATAGCTATTGTACCTAGTTAAAATAAATACAAAGTTGCCTGTAAAATAAATATAAATGCTAAAATAGCTACAATGTAACTATTAGTTATATTGTAGCTATATTAGGGTTTATTTTACAGGTAAGTATTTAGTTTTATATAGGATTAATTTATTTAGTTAATTTAATGACAGTGTAGTGTTAGGTGTAATTGTAACTTAGGTTAGGGTTTATTTTACAGGTAAATTTGTATTTATTTTAGCTAGGTAGTTATTAACTATTTAATAGCTATTGTACCTAGTTAAAATAAATACAAAGTTGCCTGTAAAATAAATATAAATCCTAAAATAGCTACAATGTAACTATTAGTTATATTGAAGCTATATTAATAGCTAGTAGGGGGCTTAGATTAGGTGTAATTAGTTTAAAATTATTGTAATATTTTATTATTCTTGCTAATTTAGTGTTTGTTTGTTTTTTTGTACTTTTCTGATGGATGGAAGACCTCTTCTTGCCCCGCTTGGATGAAGACTTCTGCCGGTCTGGATGTCCTCTTCTGCCCCATCGGATGAAGACTTCGGCCCGGCTGGGTGAACACAACTCAAGGTAGGGAGATCTTCAGGGGGGTAGTGTTAGGTTTATTTAAGGGGGGTTTGGGTTAGAGTAGGGGTATGTGGGTGGTGGGTTGTAATGTGGGGGGGGTATTGTGGTTTTTTTTACAGGCAAAAGAGCTGTTTTCTTTGGGGCATGCCCCGCAAAAGGCCCTGTTCAGGGCTGGTAAGGTAATAGAGCTGTTAACTTTTGTAATTTAGTATAGGGTAGGGCATTTTTTTTTATTTTGGGGGGCTTTGTTATTTTATTAGGGGGCTTAGATTAGGTGTAATTAGTTTAAAATTCTTGTAATATTTTTTTATTTTTTGTAATTTAGTGGGGGGGTTTTTGTACTTTAGTTTAGTTTTTTTAATTGTATTTAATTGTAGGTACTTGTAGTTAATTTATTTAATGATAGTGTAGTGTTAGGTTTAATTGTAACTTAGGTTAGGATTTATTTTACAGGTAATTTTGTAATTATTTTAACTAGGTAGCTATTAAATAGTCAATATCTATTTAATAGCTATTGAACCTAGTTAAAATAAATACAAAGTTGCCTGTACAATAAATATAAATGCTAAAATAGCTACAATGTAACTATTAGTTATATTGCAGCTATATTAGGGTTTATTTTACAGGTAAGTCTTTAGTTTTATATAGGATTCATTTATTTAGTTAATTTAATGATAGTGTAGTGTTAGGTGTAATTGTAACTTAGGTTATGATTTATTTTACAGGTAAATTTGTATTTATTTTAGCTAGGTAGTTATTAAATAGTTATTAACTTTTTAATAGCTATTGTACCTAGTTAAAATAAATACAAAGTTGCCTGTAAAATAAATATAAATCCTAAAATAGCTACTATGTAACTATTAGTTATATTGAAGCTATATTAATAGCTAGTAGGGGGCTTAGATTAGGTGTAATTAGTTTAAAATTATTGTAATGTTTTATTATTTTTTGTAATTTAGTGTTTGTTTGTATTTTGGTACTTGTATGATGGATGGAAGACCTCTTCTTGCCCCGCTTGGATGAAGACTTCTGCCGGTCTGGATGTCGTCTTCTGCCCCATCGGATGAAGACTTCGGCCCGGCTGGGTGAACACGACTCAAGGTAGGGAGATCTTCAGGGGGGTAGTGTTAGGTTTATTTAAGGGGGTTTGGGTTAGAGTAGGGGTATGTGGGTGGTGGGTTGTAATGTGGGGGGGGATTGTGTTTTTTTTTTACAGGCAAAAGAGCTGTTTTCTTTGGGGCATGCCCCGCAAAGGGCCCTGTTCAGGGCTGGTAAGGTAATAGAGCTGTTAACTTTTGTAATTTAGTATAGGGTAGGGCATTTTTTTTATTTTGGGGGGCTTTGTTATTTTATTAGGGGGCTTAGATTAGGTGTAATTAGTTTAAAATTCTTGTAATATTTTTTTATTTTTTGTAATTTAGTGTTTTTTTTTTTTTGTAATTTAGTGGGGGGGTTTTGTACTTTAGTTTATTTAATTGTAGATAATTGTAGGTACTTGTAGTTAATTTATTTAATGACAGTGTAGTGTTAGGTTTAATTGTAACTTAGGTTAGGATTTATTTTACAGGTAATTTTGTAATTATTTTAACTAGGTAGCTATTAATTAGTCAATAACTATTTAATAGCTTTTGTACCTAGTTAAAATAAATACAAAGTTGCCTGTAAAATAAATATAAATGCTAAAATAGCTACAATGTAACTATTAGTTATATTGCAGCTATATTAGGGTTTATTTTACAGGTAAGTATTTTGTTTTAAATATGATTCATTTATTTAGTTAATTTAATGATAGTGTAGTGTTAGGTGTAATTGTAACTTAGGTTAGGATTTATTTTACAGGTACTTTTGTATTTATTTTAGCTAGGTAGTTATTAAATAGTTATTAACTATTTAATAACTATTGTACCTAGTTAAAATAAATACAAAGTTGCCTGTAAAATAAAAATAAATCCTAAAATAGCTACAATGTAACTATTAGTTTATTTTACAGGTAAGTCTTTAGTTTTAAATAGGATTCATTTATTTAACTATAGTAAACTTATTTCGTTTTATTTAAATTATATTTAAGTTAGGGGGTGTTAGTGTTAGGGTTAGACTTAGGTTTAGGGGTTAATAACCTTATTATAGTAGCGGCGACGTTGGGGGTGGGAGATTAGGGGTTAATAATTGTAGTTAGGTGGCGGCGATGTTAGGGAGGGCAGATTAGGGGTTAATAAAATGTATTATAGTGTTTGCGAGGCGGGAGTGCGGCGGTTTAGGGGTTAATACATTTATTATAGTGGCGTCGATTTGCGGTCGGCAGATTAGGGGTTAATACTTGTAGTTAGATTGTGGCGACGTTGGGGGGAGGCAGATTAGGGGTTAATAACTATAATGTAGGGGTCGGCGGTGTTAGGGACAGCAGATTAGGGGTTATTATCTATAATGTAGGCGGCGGCGATATCGGGTCGGCAGATTAGGGGTTAATACTTGTAGTTAGATTGCGGCGACGTTGGGGGGGGGCAGATTAGGGGTTAATAACTATAATGTAGGGGTCGGCGGTGTTAGGGACAGCAGATTAGGGGTTAATAGTTATAATGTAGGCGGCGGCGATATCGGGTCGGCAGATTAGGGGTTAATACTTGTAGTTAGATTGCGGCGACGTTGGGGGAGGCAGATTAGGGGTTAATAACTATAATGTAGGGGTCGGCGGTGTTAGGGACAGCAGATTAGGGGTTAATAGCTATAATGTAGGCGGCGGCGATATCGGGTCGGCAGATTAGGGGTTAATACTTGTAGTTAGATTGCGGCGACATTGGGGGGGGCAGATTAGGGGTTAATAACTATAATGTAGGGGTCGGCGGTGTTAGGGACAGCAGATTAGGGGTTAATAGCTATAATGTAGGCGGCGGCGATATCGGGTCGGCAGATTAGGGGTTAATACTTGTAGTTAGATTGCGGCGACATTGGGGGGGGGGCAGATTAGGGGTTAATAACTATAATGTAGGGGTCGGCGGTGTTAGGGACAGCAGATTAGGGGTTAATAGCTATAATGTAGGCGGCGGCGATATCGGGTCGGCAGATTAGGGGTTAATACTTGTAGTTAGATTGCGGCGACGTTGGGGGAGGCAGATTAGTGGTTAATAACTATAATGTAGGGGTCGGCGGTGTTAGGGACAGCAGATTAGGGGTTAATAGCTATAATGTAGGTTGCGGCGATATCCGATCGGCAGATTAGGGGTTAAATAATGTTATTATAGGGTTTGCGATGTGGGGGGGCCTCGGTTTAGTGGTTCATAGGTAGTTTATGGGTGTTAGTGACTTAGTGTACTAAATGGGTGTTAGTGTACTAAAAACATACCGAATTTCGGAACGGAATAGAACCGAATTCAGCCGAATCCGAATAAATCCGAAACTAATTTATTCGGATCCGAATAAATCCGAAACGAATTTATTCAAATTTTGCCGAATCCGATTCGATCCGAAACGAAATTCGAAAAGTCCGAATCGATCCGAACCGAAAACGAACCGAATTTTTTAGCCGTGCACATGTCTACCTAATATGCTTAATTGGTAGTAGGCTTTTGAGCCTATACAGCTTGGAGTAAGACAACATGCATAAAGAGGATGATGTGGTCAAAATACTCATTTGCCTAATAATTCTGCACTCCCTGTATAATATTGAAAATAAGAATACTGTATTCTTCACATATATAATAAATCACATTTCATTTTGACCAACATGTGTAAAGCGATGCCACTTACAGCAAACCCATGTTAACGTGTATGCGCAATTCTAATTTTCGGGATCATTGCGCAATGATTCCAAGTGGAATTACGCATCCGTCATTTGACCAACATGTGTAAAGCAATACCACTTACAGCAAACCCATGTTAACGTGTATGCGCAATTCTAATTTTCGGGATCATTGCGCAATGATTTCAAGCGGAATTACGCATCCGTCATTTGACCAACATGTGTAAAGCAATGCCACTTACAGCAAACCCATGTTAACGTGTATGCGCAATTCTAATTTTCAGGATCATTGTGCAATGATTCCAAGCGGAATTACGCATCCGTCATTTGACCAACATGTGTAAAGCAATGCCATTTACAGCAAACCCATGTTAACGTGTATGCGCAATTCTAATTTTCGGGATCATTGCGCAATGATTCCAAGCGGAATTACGCATCCGTCATTTGACCAACATGTGTAAAGCAATGCCACTTATAACAAACCCATGTTAACGTGTATGCGCAATTCAATTTTCGCTCTGTGACGCATATTCTGTAGAGCGCAAGAAACATCATTCCTATTTCATGTGTCACTAATCTAAAATCAGATATCTAAACATCATATGTAGCATATGTTGTGAGATCTATATAGGTTTAGTATCTGACTATATACACATTTATTAAAAATCGAATCAAATATTAATATATTATATGAAGTTGGATAGTTACCTGGTTCAGATTCTCTTTCAGCTCCTCCCAGGCCACCGGGCGGAGAAGCAGCTGCCCTGGCCCCCGGGTCAGGACTTTCAGATCCAGCAGCTGGGAGTGAAGAAGAGGAGGCCGAGGATGGCGAGGATCTAAATCTTTTGGGGACCCGGAGAGTGAGGAGCTCGCATAAAGTCACCTCATAAGGGAGTAGGTAGAGTTTCCGCGGGGCCTCTCTTTTGCCCCCTCTTTTACGGGCTTGTACCCACTCCCTTATGAGGTTGACTTTTTTTGTCAAGCGCAACCTCATATCTTCGAATCTCCGCATGATCTGATCCTGGCTCCTCTGGATGCCACACACCAATTGAACCGCATTGGTGATAGACTCCCAGAGGGCCTTCTTAACAGGCGCATCCGTCGACCTCCTCTTGTTCCCAAACAGCTGGGGATAAAAGTCCTTGACGGCGTGGACCAGTGCAGCGCTCTCCTGCTTGGTAAACCTGGGAGGTTTCATGCCTGCTGGGTTGTTGAATATCTTTTGTAAAGAAATATATACTTCCTGCAGGCATTAGAGAACTGACAAAGATGGCAACGTGTAATGGACTTTTATATGGTGAAGTAAACATGAGATACACCATGGGACAAGTTATCTGTACATCTGATTGGATAAAAGTTTGAAATATTGTTAGAATGTCTGTGAGACCATCCTGACTCAAGTTGTGTTTGTGTGATGAACTCTGATTGGCCGTTCCTTAATGTTTCATATCTTAGCAACTTCCATACACATACCTCCTGGTGGTGCTGTTACTTCATTTTTCATGTAGACTTATTTGTAACTCATGGGCCTGTCATGCGGATATGTGTGACGCAGATTTAATATCTGTGATCCGTTAAATATTAATGTTTAAATTCTCTTTAAAATCTAATACTGTCACATTATTACATGTTGTAGACATTTTTCGGTTTAATAACGGTCTGTTTCTTTAATACAAATACGTTGGATTAATACACATTTAATATTGTATGTCTTTATTGTTCATAAAATCAATTTGGTGACTTATTGTGAAGTATTGACATTGCTCTATTAAATGTATTTATAATGCACATTGATTGTGTGCTATTGCGTGACATTAGACTCTATTGTTTAAAGATGCAAATCTGGTGTTTCAAGATCCGTTTCCCACGCAACATTTCTGAATGTTCAAATTCAGGTTATAATGTCAGTAACTTGGATAATCTGTTTATAGATGTTAAACTACAGGTTTGTTTGTTATTAGTAAATAAACCTCGAGCTTGTATTTGTCTGAACTGCTCATATATGTTATTGTGCAATGGCGTCTTTTTTTTTAAATAGACATTACAACCAAACAATTGTATCAAATGATCTGTAGAGATAAAAAATTGTTTAGACTTTAAAATGTAACTCAATTTATCTTTGTATTTAGATATCCTCAACAGAAGAAATTTAAATGCACATGGTTTAGCCAATCACATAAGGCATCTCTGTGCATCCACCAATCTTCATCTACTGAGCCTATCTCGATATGCTTTTCAAGCAAAGTATGTCGAGATAAGAAGAGAAGTAAATACACTCTTTAAATCTCTTAAAGGGACACTGTCCAAACAAATTTAGCGTTCGTGATTCAGATTGAGCATGAAATGTTAAGCAACTTTATAATTTAATCCGATTCTCAAATGTTAAGAATTATCTTGTTATCTTTCTTTGTAAATCAAAAATGATATTTTATATTATGGACAATTTTTGGCGAAAAACCTGGGTTGTCCTTGATGATTGTTGGATAAATTAATCCACCCAAAAAAAAAAGTTCTGTCCAGAGTACTGAAGCAAATAAATTATCAATTGAATGCCTTATTTTTAAAATAATGATAGCAAAATCACGAGGAACATTGATAATATGAGTCAATTTATAAAGTTGCTTAAAATAGAATACTCGTTCAGAATGTATAAATAATTAATTTTTTTACTGTCTCCCTTTAAGTATATTTTGAGTTCATGTCCCTTTAAGGAGACATTTCACAATAATGCTTGAAATATCATAAACCTAGGCTCCTTCCTTTGGCAAAATTAGTATAACATATGAGTAAAGCATATTTAGATTAACTTCTGGATTGTTTTACACACTGACTGAAATATATATTGTAATGGATGTATTTCGCAGTCTTCAGCTTAGAGGGACATTAAGCTATATGTTATTTATGCATTTTGGATAAGATTATAATATTTGAACAACTTAATATGTTTTGTTATTCGATCATTAGATTTTAATTATATATATTCTTGGATTAAATACATATCTACATAGGCTATTTTGATGCTGATTGTTGGTTGCACATAGATGCCTTATGTAATTGTCTAAGATATGTGCATTGATGTATCTTTTTCTAAGTATATTTAAAGACTGAATGTAATTCTATAGTACTTTATAAATATGTTAAAATTCTTTTATGATTGTTTAAAATTCAATACACAATATATTTTGTGAATGTCCCTTTAAGGACCAAAACATTCGGAATGTTGATTTAACATTGTCGAAATAAACTAAAGGGGATTGAAAATGATATATAGATATGTGATGTCTAACCCAAGAGGTAAGATTTAAAAAACTACATAATATTAATAACTATAGTTAAATGACCCTTTAAATGACTCCACTAGAAAATAAAATCTATTAACATGGCATCCAATAACTAGCTTGTGCAAAATATGAAGTTAACTGACCTACCATTTTTAAATTTAAAAATTATAAATTTATTAAAATAATGTTTTTAGATACCTAAGGAAGATACAAGATCTTATAAAATAAATTTTACATTCAACAACACTGTCACTTTAATGTAAGTGAACCACTTCCCCTTCTTAAAAGTGAAACAAATATATTTATGTCAAATTCTGACTACATATCCGAAAATATTTTAACATCTAAAAATTACACAATAAAAGCATCGATGGATTTCTCTCCCCAATTAATTTAAAAAAGATAGTTGACTTTAATATTCTCTGAATCAGTGGATTTTCTAAAATTAATGCTATACATGATGCCTAATTTAATGTTATGCATGTGCTTGTCAAATAGACAACTACCAGTCATGGGAGTCAAATTGTTTTTTATTGACAGATTATATGGATATTTATTATAATCTGTTCAAAAGAGGGTATTTAATAATAAAATGTTGATTATTATCATTTAAAAAAAAAAGGTCTTTTAACAAAAACAAAAAAAAAAATTATTCCTGGAAGTCATCAGATGAAAATCTGAAAATGAAAAAAAATATTTTACAAAGTTAATACACACGTTGTAAAATATTCATAAAATACATTTACAATCATCTTGTGTCTATGCTCTAACTTTGTGCAACATTTTATCAAGATATTTATGAATTACATTTTTGGATTAAAAACCAAAAAAACCATACACCATTATATTGTGTAATAAAAATTACATTTAAATATCAGCATTTCTAATTATACATAATAATGTATATCACATTTAAATAATAAATATATATGTATGCTGAACATAAATGTAATATTTCATGTCCATTCAAAAACCTCTATATCAACTATAATATGTATTCCTTTGTCTGATTGTGATACCTAAATATCTAATTATGAACAAAGTATGACTAATGTATGTAAGCTACAAATATTCTACATTCTTCCTGTGATCCTTAACTATCATGCATTAGTAAACCAACCTGGATAATGCATGGTCTTTGAAAGTCAATTCTGGAGAAAATAGTTGATCTTCAATAGGTGTCTTATTCATCATTTCAAAAATAGAGGACTGAAAACCCATCTAAAAATTAAAAAATAATCTAAGTGTCTGATTGTGATACCTAAATATCTAATTATGAACAAAGTATGACTAATGTATGTAAGCTACTAATATTCTACATTCTTCTTGTGATTCTTAACTATCATGCATTGGTAAACCAACCTGGATAATGCATGGTCTTTGAAAGTCAATTCTGGAGAAAACAGTTGATCTTCAATAGGTGTCTTATTCATCATTTCAAAAATAGAGGACTGAAAACCCATCTAAAAATTAAAAAATAATCTAAGTGTCTGATTGTGATACCTAAATATCTAATTATGAACAAAGTATGACTAATGTATGTACGCTACAAATATTCTACATTCTTCCTGTGATTCTTAACTATCATGCATTGGTAAACCAACCTGGATAATGCATGGTCTTTGAAAGTCAATTCTGGAGAAAACAGTTGATCTTCAATAGGTGTCTTATTCATCATTTCAAAAATAGAGGACTGAAAAACCATCTAAAAATTAAAAAAATAATCTAAGTGTCTAATTGTGATACCTAAATATCTAATTATGAACAAAGTATGACTAATCTATGTAAGCTACAAATATTCTACATTCTTCCTGTGATTCTTAACTATCATGCATTGGTAAACCAACCTGGATAATGCATGGTCTTTGAAAGTAAATTCTGGAGAAAACAGTTGATCTTCAATAGGTGTCTTATTCATCATTTCAAAAATAGAGGACTGTGAAATACCATCTAAAAATTAAAAAAAAAGTGTCTCCAATAGGATGCCTCCACAGCCTTATTCTATCAAATAGTTGGCACTTACCATGTGAACATGTCTTTGTATGGTTTTCAAGGTCAGCAGATTTGAAAGATAATGCCAGACATGATCCCATTGGTATTCTTCAATTTCAATCTTGTCTTTTTCCACTGTCAGTCTGGGAATTCTTCACTGTCATTCTTCGAATTCTTCCCTTTCAGTCTTTACATGAAGTCATCTCCCTAATGGCATAAAAAGTTTTATTAAAATTACTACTACAAGTGTGTGAATCAGTTCTGTACCCCTCTCCCACCCCCCATTTCTGAATCAATTTCTGTCACTAGCTTACTAAGCGTGTGTAGCATCTTGTGTTATGTTCTATCAAGTGTGAAGATGAGTCATATTGAGCAAAACGAACCTCTAATGTGTGACTTTGAACCATAGTCATGCTAGAGAATAGTTATGCTAGAGGATCCCTTTCTGAGTATTTACATTTTAAGTAATGTGTAAACTAAATACTAGTTTTGAAAATGTATGCCATATGATGTATTTGTGTAAAATTCATGCCAGCAACAGTCCATACATTTATACTTACCAGCTGATGTCCTCTTTAAAAACCAGGTGGCAAAGACTCGGTACAGGACCCAATGACCAGAGCATCACCTATATTAATAAATGAAACACATTTTTAGCATTTGATGAACAATCCTAACATGTTTGCATAATTCTCTACTTGTCATTTCCCTAGAGTTCACATCTATTGACAATACTCCAATCTAACTTCTATTATTTACCGTCTAAAGTGGCGGTTGATGATGTCTGCTCTGACATTGAGCCCCTCGTCCCGGAATGGCCCCTCTAGAACTGGATCGTCCTCCTCATCTCTGAGGAGGTTTCAGTGCGCCTGGACGGCCTGCAGCATCCCAGCCCACTGTGCAATATTATGCAGGACACTACAGGCTATAACGATCTTAGCCACCTTCTTTGGGTTGTACTGGAGGGCTCCTCCCGACCTGTCAAGGCACCTGAACCTCATCTTCAGGAGCCCAAACATTCGTTCAACCACAGCCCTGGTTCTCTTATGAGCCCTATTGTAGCGCTCCTCAGCCACATCAGTAGGGCTACGTAAGGGAGTATTAAGCCAAGGCCAGCTCATGTAACCAGAATCACCTATAAATTATGAACAGAACATAATTCAAACTGAATCCTCAAAATTGTATTTTGATTCCAAAAAAAGTTTGTGTACACGATAATCCACTAACAAATGTTTATTTTTTAAAAGAATAATATAGTTCAATATTATTCTCTATCTTCCCATTTCAGCTAAGACATGCTACATATGCGTATTTCGCCTAAACCAGACCTTGTGTAAAATACCAACTAAATGGTTACATTGCATTCTCTATCTGAGCATTTAAGGTAAGACATGCTACATATCTGCATTGAACTAAAAGTAGACATTAGCGGAAAGAGACAATGACATGGTTAAATTGCATTTGCTGCTATCTTCCCATTTCAGCTAAGACATGCTACATATGCGTATTTAGCATAAACCAGACCTTGTGTAAAATACCAACTAAATGGTTACATTGCATTCTCTATCTGAGCATTTAAAGTAAGACATGCTACATATCTGCATTGAACTAAAAGTAGACATTAGCGGAAAGAGACAATGACATGGTTAAATTGCATTTGCTGATATCTTCCCATTTCAGCAAAGACATGCTACATATGCGTATTTCGCCTAAACCAGACCTTGTGTAAAATACCAACTAAATGGTTACATTGCATTCTCTATCTGAGCATTTAAGGTAAGACATGCTACATATCTGCATTGAACTAAAAGTAGACATTAGCGGAAAGATACAATGACATGGTTAAATTGCATTTGCTGCTATCTTCCCATTTCAGCTAAGACATGCTACATATGCATATTTAGCATAAACCAGACCTTGTGTAAAATGCCAACTAAATGGTTACATTGCATTCTCTGAGCATTTAAGGTAAGACATGCTACATATCTGCATTGAACTAAAACTAGACATTTGTGGAAATATAAATAAATGGTTAAATTGCATCCTATAGCTGAACATTACGCTAACATTTTAAAACTACAGTGACAATTGTCTAACTAATTAACCATGTTGTGCACAAATACTCACCAACGAGATAACCAGGGGGCATTTGTCTTTCCTCAAACTGCCGCCACAGGGTGGACAGAGAGAGGATGTGGGCATCATGACAAGCCCCTCCAAAATTCGCACACACATGCATAATCCTCATCTGTGCGTCACAAACATACTGCACGTTGAGGCTATGAAAATGTTTGCGATTTCTGAAGGGCAAGTCATCAATTGGAGCACGCAGCGCAATGTGGGTACAATCTATGGCTCCAAAGACATTGGGAAATTCAGCAATAGCAAAGAATTCCCGCTTCAGGCGCCTCCAATCACCATCATTCTGTGGGAATCCTATGTATTGCTTACTGATACGTACCATGGCGTCCAGAAAGTTATCAAACACCACAGAGAATGTACCTTGAGACAGGCCATGCATGTACATTTCTCCGGATTGAAAACTCCCGGAGGCCAGGACGTATAGACAACTTAGCATCTTACTCATGGCGGGAACAGCAGTCCTTATTCTTATACGTGGCTCCAAATGAGGTTTAAGAAGATCGTAAAGGCCAATGAGCTGTTCGCGATTGAGCCGATACTTATCATAAACCTCAAAGTCGCTCATGTTTTCCAAGGTGGGTCTCACCCTGTAGACATGAGGACCTCGAACCAGACAAGCCCTTCGTCTAACTCGGAGCCGCCGAGGCTGCCTGATTCTATCAACAGCTAGTTCGCCAATAGCAGCACCAGCAGCGTCTACCATGTCATCATCATCCATATTTCCAAACAGCAGAGCAAGGCGTAACAAGGTATGCAAGTTGATCTGATGTGGATCACAAGGGATGCTTTGGCCATGTTGTTTGGGGGATTTATAGTACAATTAGTCCAATGGTAGTGAGTTTGTAATGATTGCTAATTGTATTCACTTGTTTGTATGTGAGCGGCGCGAATGCTTTCACAATGGGCGTTTTTTTGGTGTTTGCTGAAATGTTGTTTTCCCCCAATGAATCTCAATGTGAAAGTGTCAAATATCACACATACAGTGCATGTTTGTAATGTTTGATCATATGCGTAATCAATATTTCTTAAACGCGATCTTATAGTAAAAAGCACACGTCCAGGCTAACATGAATGAAAGTGCATAGTTGTGTATAATGTGCATCGAATGTGATCGATCAATGTTGCTGCAACATTGTTTGTAAATGATAAAGTAACATCTGCTATCTGTAGTATTGTATATATAAGTGATTGCCGAGATGTCAATATTGTATGCGTCCCTTTAAAATCGCAAAAATAATTCAGAACTTCCCATCTGCCATCTGTAGTATTGTATATATAAGTGATTGCCGAGCTGTCAATATTGTATGCGTCCCATTAAAATGGCACTAATACTGAAGAACTTCCGGCTGTCATCTGTAGTATTGTATATATAAGTGATTGCCGAGCTGTCAATATTGTATGCGTCCCATTCAAATCGCATGTCATGATTCTGTCCGTTCATTGCCGTGTCGCCGCGGCTCCCGGATCTTCTCTGAGTGAATGACGTCACGTTGCTTAGCAACGTGACGCTTCCTCCAACACACCCCTCTGATGACGTTGCCGCTCCTGCCTTTAAACCGCGGCGGGAGTTCTTACTCGGGGCCCGTTTGTTTGTTCCCTTTGGAGTTTGTGAGTACCTTATCAAATTCTGTTTTCTTGTGTACCGACTTCTGCCTGCCTGACCAAGCCTCATGCCTTAACCCTTTTGCTGATATTTGGATACCGACTTCTGCCTGCCTGACCTTGCTTTTTGCCTTATTCTTCTATTGTTGTTTGGATGCCGACTTCTGCCTGCCTGACCTTGCTTTTGCCTTAATCCACAACCTTTTCTTTGATAATTAAAACCTGCTTAAAGGGACATTTTACTTTTACAAGCTGCAAAAGAGAACTTTGCCTTTCTGTTTGTTATAAACCTGCTTAAAGGGACATTTTACTTTTACAAGCTGCAAAAGAGAACTTTGCCTTTCTGTTTGTTATAAACCTGCTTAAAGGGACATTTACTTTTACAAGCTGCAAAAGAGAACTTTGCCTTTCTGTTTGTTATAAACCTGCTTAAAGGGACATTTACTTGTACAAGCTGCAAAAGTGAACTTTGCCTTTGTTTTACAAGCCTGCTAAAGAGGACCTTTTTTCAAAGCTGCAAATAAGAGCATTTCCTTTATATTCTTTGAACTGCTTAAAGGGACGTTTTTTTCCTTTGTGGCTTTCCTGCATACTGGAACAATAATTATTTTTGTTATCTATCTCATCTGTTTCCTGAGTGGGTCACGTCCTGGATATTTCTCAGTGTGCTAGCGTGTGCTTTCAATTCACGCTAGCAGTTGGGTTGCATCCCGGACTGATTCCAAAGCGGCTGACATCGCACTAATACTGAAGAACTTCCGGCTGTCATCTGTAGTATTGTATATATAAGTGATTAGCGAGCTGTCAATATTGTATGCATCCCATTCAAATCGCACTAATACTGAAGAACTTCCGGCTGTCATCTGTAGTATTGTATATATAAGTGATTAGCGAGCTGTAAATATTGTATGCATCCCATTCAAATCGCACTAATACTGAATAACTTCCGGCTGTCATCTGTAGTATTGTATATATAAGTGATTGCCGAGATGTAAATATTGTAGGGGTCCCATTAAAATGGCACTAATACTGAAGAACTTCCGGCTGTCATCTGTAGTATTGTATATATAAGTGATTGCCGAGCTGTCAATATTGTATGCGTCCCATTAAAATGGCACTAATACTGAAGAACTTCCAGCTGTCATCTGTAGTATTATATATCTAAGTGATTTGCGAGCTGACAATATTTATTAATTGTCCCATTCAAATCGCCCTAATAATGCTGTTCCAAACTGTTGTTTACGTATATGTTGTATTGTAGTATTGAGTGCTAAAGTTCTGAAAGGGGCGGTACAGTCGTGAATCTGTAATGTGTATGGTTGAATCTTCTAATGACGTCATCATATTATTAACCTGCCTATGTAGTTTTTAAATCCTCATTGTGTATTGTGTATTGTGCTACATTGTTATTGTGTGCTGAATAAAATATAAATGTGTGCTTTGTGGTTGCGTGATGGGTGATGCGTGTTATGTAAATATACGTATATATTGTGATTGTGTCCCACATATGCTGTCGTCTATATAGCGGTCTGGCATTGTTGTTTCTTCCCATAAAGTGACATCTGTAATCTGGTGTAACAATGTTCTTCTTGTACATAATTCCTAATGGTTTATTGTGATGGAATCATGATGTTAAAAGTGCAGTAAAATCCATATGTTCTGTTTTGTGATTCCTAGAGAGAATGTAATGTGTTTTTCACCCATCATTTGAATGCACATGTATGAGTGAATGATAAAAGTAATGTATGTGCATCCATGACTGATCATGTGTTAAGTCTATGTAGATATACAGTTGCTGCAAGCATATGAGTTGAATAAATGAAATGCAATAATAAAGGTAAATGAGAGGTGTTTCCCATTGTGTACTGTTTGTGAATCCTGAAATGTTGTAATTATTTTTGTGTCCGTTTAAATGTGATTTTTTTTAAAAAAATGTTTGTTACTAGTGATGTTGATTTGTAGTTGATGTAATGTAAAAGTATGAAACAATTTAATGCTGTTGTGAATATTCAATAAGTAAAATCCATAAGTCCACCATAGGGAAATAGTCATTTCTTGATCTATTTGTCATAGCTGGGTCTAACGCAGAAAAGCATGATTTTTTTTTCAGATTTCTAGCGCTGGTATTTGGAGTTTTTTTGTCTACGCTTTTTGCGTGCGTTAGGGAAATCTGTCTGTCGCGTGCACGAGCACGTCTTCCCCATAGAAGTCAATGGAGGCTCAAAATTTTGGTAAAAAAAAATTCAAAGGCTGGGTTTCCTCGTAAAGTGAGTGACGTCATGGTCTTGTGTGAAAAAGTAGCTAAATCGTGTTCATTTTGTAATAAATAACTTGTTTGTGTATGTAATGTGGTGTATATTGTTTGTATGCATCGATGAGTGTATGTTTGTGATAATATTATTAGTTATATGAAGCTATATGAGTGTGTTTTCACGTGTGTCAATGTAAGTCAATGGCAAAATGGATTTGTGTTTTTTTTTTCTAACACCCGAGATCTCGCAACTTTGATCCTTTCTATTTTGAAGAAAAAATATTAAATCTGAAAAATAAATATAGTGTAGTGTTTGTATGAGTGTAACTGTACTTTGTGTAATATTTGTTTTGTGATTGGTGGATGTTTATTTTGTCGGTAGATGTTAACTACTGGGTCTGAGCTGTCGGTAGAGATTTGTGCGTTGGGTGATTTTTGAGTGTCGGTAACTAAACTCTAAATACCGGAGGGCGGTAAAAACAAGCGTTGGGAGCCTCTAACGCTGGTTTTGACGGCTACCGCCAAACTCTAAATCTAGGCCCATGATAGCTACAATGTAATTAATAACTATTTTAGGATTAATATTTATTTTACAGGTAACTTTGTATTTATTTTAGCTAGTTAGAATAGTTATTAAATAGTTATTAACTATTTAATAACTACCTAGCTAAGAGAAATACAAAATTACCTGTAAAATAAATCCTAACCTAAGTTACAATTAAACCTAGCACTACACTATCATTAAATTAATTAAATAAATTACTTACAAATAACTACAATTAAATACAATTAAATAAACTAACTAAAGTACAAAAAATAAAAAAACTAAGTTACAAAATATAAAAAAAAATAAGTTACAAACATTTAAAAAATATTACAACAATTTTAATCTACTTACACCTAATCTAAGCCCCCTAATAAAATAACAAAGCCCCCCAAAATAAAAAGCCCTACCCTATTCTACATTAAAAATTTAACAGCTCGGGGGGGCGGAGCTAGAGCTCAACTATGGCAGACGTGTTTCTCTAGAGCTCCTGTGCCCAGCATTTAAAAACTGTGAAAAGCCATTAGTGGAGAGGACTAAAGAACCCCAAAACTACAGGGGACGGGAGATAAGAATCACGCTTCTGTCACTACTGGGAGTAGTATCTGTAACGGAGAGAGGAAATACCAGCCGTTAGACTGATTGCCTTCTGGCCTACTGATTCGAGACCACACGCGCCGCCTTGAACATTTGCCATCAGCGGGGTCTCTCCCCTACTCCGGAGGGTCGGGGCTCCGCTCCGGAGTACATCTACATTGGTGGCTGTCTCATAAGAGGGGACCGGAGCTGATTGCATTAGATCGGTGGAGACGAGGCGGACATCTTCTGTGGCGGCAGTAGTTCACGGGTGAGCACACTAAAGTTCTTATATATCCCCCACACACGATCACATAATCACTCACCTGGCAACCGGAGGGACCCTGAATCACGCCACTGTCATTGCCCGCCATTACGCGCCACATATTCAAAGTGCGCACAAGTAACAGACTACCGCCTTACTTTAATTCTAAACCCAAATCCCACCAGTAACTAAAAGCACGTACAGGGCTGTGGCAAAAGAGACTAAGCAGTATATTGAGTGAATAATTGGCCCCACGGTGTGTATTGAGAATAAGCCGGAGGTGTACTCACAACTTGCCACAAGGTGCTAACAGGGCCTAACGGTCGGCGTGAGACGCACTGCTGGCAGAGACGTCTATAGTGTTTTGTGTACAGTGGAGCATATCACATTAACTAAAGACTCCGGCCTCTCATTTGGACCTATTTAGTTTTTGTACTTTTATTTGCACCTTTTCTGCCAAGGAGTATTCTGAACTTTCAACCTAAAATTACCTCACTGCAATATATAAATAGACTACTTCAAACAAAGACCCCCATACAGTTTGTCCTACAACAACAGGACCCTTACAAGCTGAAATATTCAATTTCTCCCAACTCAAGCATCTGCAACGCTGCTGGCTTACCTGGGGGACCCCCCCCCCCCATTTCAATAATACTAACTTACAACTAATCTGATCACTGCACATACAGTTCTGTTTGAGTTGCATCTATTATTGCTGAGTTTCAACTGTGACATCTTCTTTCTAGAATAGCCTATATCAGCCTCCATTACAAACTTTCCAACTCTCATTCTCTATATTGACGGCTGCATATCTATCTCAGGAAAAACAAGAGAAGACACTGTTTTCTATTGCCAAGCTCTGACACTCTGACACCCTTTCACCCTTACCCCTGGTTATGGTGGTTTATATCCATTTTCCTCTCCCTCACTTTGCCCAAAAGGGGGCACTTCCCTAAGAGGGGATCACACATAGACCATACACAGATCCTGATTCTGTGGTGCAGGCATCAGCACCCTGAGTACTCCAAAGGTACTACAAATATAAGGCTCAAATAATACCCCACTGGAGGTCTGAGATTACCTACTCCACTGAATGACAAGAGACTGTTTCAGAGTTGCGAATTCATCTCAACTCCAAGAAGTGAGAGGTAGAGGACTACCTTACAAAATCCATAGACACTCTCCTGCATTGTAAATGTTCTGCTAGGTGCATTCAATGTGAGGAGGGGGAGGTCTAAACTCTCTGGATCCTAGTACATATACACGCAATTCTAGTCTGCATCATATCTCTAACTTTCAACTTCTATCCCCTCTAGTCTTGGTTGGGACCCTGTTCATACGGTGTGCCTTTTATATCTCTATCAATGGCGCAATCAAACAAACGGAAACCAAAGCCTCCTGTTGGGCCCAAAAGGACTGTAGCGGATCATTTTAACCCTTTGCTACTTTCTGCAAATGAAGATTCACAGGATAGCTCAAACACTTCTACACCAGAATCGGACATGGTGGCTACCACTCTTCAAGCTCTTCAAGAGGCTGCCCCAACAACTGTAACGCCTACATTTATCCTATCATCCCTGCAATCTCTACTCGAAGCACACCACTCTTCTTTTCAATCCCAAATTACTGCCTCATTGGTGGAGATGCGGCGAGATCTGACCTCTACTGCAGAAAGAGTGGACACAATTGAGAGGAAGCAGGAGGACATGGCGATTGAACAATCTAATGTCTTAGCTTATGCGCAGAGCCTGGCGGAGCAACTTAGTATGTTGGAAGATAAAGTGGCGGATGCCGAAGACCGATCCCGCCGCAACAACCTACGCCTTAGAGGCATTCCTGAGAGTGTGGCCTCGAGGGACTTAGTCACTCACCTGTCCAAATTTTTCAACCTCCTGGCACCGCCAGCGAATCCGACTGAGGGACTTATTGATAGGGCGCATAGGGCCCTCCGCCCTAGAAATCTAGCAACTGATAAACCAAGGGATGTCATTGTACGACTCCATTTCTATACGTATAAAGAGCGGCTCGTCAGAGCTTCCTTGTCCAAACCTACTATGCCAGATCAATTCCAAGACATCACAATCTTCGCAGATCTTTCCTACCACACCCTCCAACAGCGGAAATCTTTTGGAGAATTCACTAAGTTCCTTAGAGCACACAATATAAAATACAGATGGGGTCACCCGACCAGACTCTTTGTTCTAAAAGATAACCAGCAGCATATAGTCACCACAATCGAGCAAAGTCAGAATCTACTGCAGAGATGGAGATCTACACCTTCACAGGACACCCCATCTCAAAGCTCTCTGAATCCATTGGTCCCACAATGGGGCCCACTCCCGCAAAGATTGCCCAAGGACTCAGCCGCACCCAGTCGCACCCAAGAGGAGGGTGATGGCTGATTGAGAGGGACAGGGTAGGTGAAATGCCTACACTCACTTTTCTCTCCCCATCTCTGCACACAAGCTACATGGGACTTGCTTATTGATAATATTCTTCTTTGCTCTTATTTTGGTAAATGTAAATATTCTAATTCTAAGTGTATATGTATGTCTCCCTTACTCCTTCCCTTGTTTTCCCCCTCCTCCTTTCCCCCCCCTTTCCCCCTTTTTTTTTTTTTTCTCTCTCTCTCCCCTTCCTTCTTACACCATTCCCTCCCTATATAGTATACCCACTCAAATTTCAATTAGACACTTAGAATTTACTTAACTTTTTAAGAATGTCTCTGTAGGCTGAGTCAATGCCGGGGTGCTCTGCCCTGCCCAAGTGGTGTGGTAGATACACACTGGCAATCTACTTTTGGGTTCATCTACCACTGAAGGTGAGATCTTATTGTGCTCTGCTATCTTGTACATGCTGTTTGCTCTTTAATTAAGTTTTATCAAAGGTGTTGTATATTACATTGCATGTGCCAGTTCTGTATTGCACACTTCCTCTCCCGCTGGCGTGCTGCTAGCCTGCCTATCTTAAGACGGGCTGGTGCGCTGTCTGCGGTTTGCATGGTTAAAAGGTGTGGCGCTCCACAATTGGCATATTTGTATACTTAACTCTGATTATTAATATGATGTTGATGTTTAACAACTATTGGTAATAGTCCTACACCTATAGCTCACACATGAATGTTAATGTCATACCTATGTATTGCAAGTACTATTGTTGATCTACCTTCTATACCCTACCCATCCCCCATCCCCCTTCCCCCCCTTTTTTTTTTTTTTTTTTTCTCCCTCCCACCTTATCCCCCTTTCAACAGCTATATCCTATCATATTTCAACTAAAACTCAGGAATACACCTAACTTTCTAAGAATGTATCTGTAAATATGTCAATGCTGATGTGCTATGTTTTATTTAATTGATGGGGTTATCTCATATTGGTGATCCCCCTACCAGGGCTCCCATTGATTGTGATATTTGTGGATGCGGTACCCTCACAATTCCTGCCATCTCACCTATGTCATTTGGTCTATACATGCACTGTTTTCCTAGCAACACATGTCATAATGTATGTGCCATCTTGTGCTGCACGCTGCCTTGGCCGCTGCTAGACTACTAAACTTATTTATCCTATGATAGGATTGTGCACTATCTGTAGTTCTCCGCGTTGTTGAGATAGGGTGTAGCACATATTGGCATATTTGTTCTTTCCGTTCGGGTTGATGTTTGCAAGTCATTAGGGTGGGCCTGGAATTCTCAAATTTTGACTAAGGCTTGGGTGTGCACTTAAGCTTTCTATGTATGTACTTGTAAGTATATCATTGCTAATGTGTTATATTTTTCTTGAAGGGTAGGGCAGCCATATATTGGCAATCTACTACCAAGTTTGGGTTTAATACTGATTGTAACATCTATGTTTGTGATACCCTTCTGCGCACTGTTATTTTGTACATGTTATCTGTTTTATAATTGCATTTTACTCTAGTTGATACATAACTCAACACTCATGCCATCTTGTGTCGCGCACTGTCTTAGCCGTTGCTAATCCATTAAACCTATCTATTTTATAGTGGGCTTGCGTCCTTTCCTTAAATTGCAGTGTCGCTGAGACATGGTGTAGCACGACTGGCATTATTGTTCTTTTCACTTGGTTATTA